>NC_061089.1:47437396-47447396 GCF_015104395.2 Macrobrachium nipponense | reverse complement strand
TCGACCCCTGGACTGGGGAGGACCGAGGAACACGCTCCTTTTGAATCCCTAGGGGCGTTAGTCTGTGTAAACATTTAATTATGTAAATGATAGTTACTCGACAGACTGGTTGGTACAGATCCCTTTTGGAGCGAGGAATAGGTATATAATGTTTACCAAAACTAATGGGATCAGGTAGAAGGTCCATTCCTTAATAGGGTTTTTACCCATAATCTATAAGTATCTCTTGCAGTAACAGTCAATGAAATAATTTTGTTCAGTGATTCTAAGCTTTTGCAGTGAACTTCAACTGGCTTAGTGTGTGTTACCTGGTATGGAATCAGTAGCACTTCCTTCTGCTTTTTCGATGAATTTCTTCGGGTAGAAGAATACTACGATATATATATATATATATATATATATATATATATATATATATTATATATATATATATATATATATATATATATATATATATATATATATAATGTATGTATGTATGTATGTATACGCGCGTGTGTGTGTGATATGCGTATGTATATATATTGTGTATTGACTGCTGAACTACCATGAATACTATGAAATGAAAGTTTACACCATCGTTTCTTCTTCGTAGCAAAGCAATATTGTCATGTCAGGGGAAGGAAGTGTAAAAGGGCTTGTGAGACCCCAAATAGCGAAGAGGGTGTGAGTAGGGGGAAGTTGGAAGGGGTGGGTGAGGTGTGGAGAGGGGAACTTCCCCTTTCCCCTCCTCGCCTTCCCTCTCAAGCTTAGGTCCCTTGATCCCCTTTTCTACGTCATCCTGCAAAAGGGCTCTTGCCTCTCGCAGGGGGGAGTGACAGACCTCTTTTCATTCGCAGGACTTACCAGGGTTCATTCCTGCTTCTTAGCTTGACTTTGGGCATCTCCCGGCGGCTCTGGTCAAAAAGGCTGAGGAGGGTCTCTCTCTCTCTCTCTCTCTCTCTCTCTTTTGAGGGATTTTGTCTCGGCTAAAGGGTCCTGCTTGCTCGCTTCCAGCATCACTTGCGTCTCGGCCATCGATTTCTTTGGGACATTTTTGTGCTTAATGTTCTAGCTAACTCTTTTTTTTGGCTTAGATTGCCGTTCTTCTTTTTTTTATTTTTTACCTCTGGGGCTAGATCATTTTTACCCAGGGAAATATGACAATGTTTTTTTTATTCATTAATACCGAGTAATGGCAAACTGTTAACTGTAAAAGGGTACATTAGTTGTTATTCTCATGTTATTGACAGGGTTTAAAAGCCCTTAGCGTAATGAATGTTTTTAAATCAGATTTCAGACTGGCAGGTAAAAGTGAGAGACTAACGCGCTTCGGAGAAAGTATAGTCAACCTAATTGTCGGAAATTATTGTAAAAAACGCTGCGCTGGGCAGGAGGGTGAATGTGCCATGTCTCCCCTACCCCCACGATCCCTTACCTACCCCGCCCGAACCTGGGCCGGACAAACAGGTTTGCAAGAGGAAGATGGATATGCCATGTCTCCCCTACCCTCCCGATCCCCTACCAACACCGCCCCACCCGTGCCGCATGTTTGCAAGAGAAGGTTGGATGAGAGAGAGACACGGGGTTGGGAAGGGAAAGAGAGAGAGAGAGAGAGGGGGGGGGGGAGGAGGAAGAATGAGAGAGAGAGGGGGGAAGGGAAGGGAAAGAAGATAGAGAGAGAGGAGAGAGAGGGGGGGAGGGTGGAGGAGGAAGAAGGAGAGAGGAGAGAAGGGGGGGAGGGAAGGGAAAGAGAGAGGAGAAGAAGGGGGAAAGGGAAAGGAATGGAAGGAAGTAGAGAGAGAGGGAGGGAGGCGGAAAGGAGAAGGGAGAGAGAAGAGAAGATGAAGAGAGAGAGAGAGCAGAGAGAGGGAGAAGAGAGAGAAGAAGAAGAGGAAAGAGAGCGGAAAGAAAGAGAGATTTTTAGACTGATGAGGTAAGACCCTCGGGAAATTGTTTATGGGAAAAGTATTTTCAGCCTAAAAGAGGCTTTCTAATAATATCCCATGACCTACTGAATGACCCAGTTGCCTGAAGGTCGTGCAACGTAATCAGGAAATTGTTTTGATAATGGTCAAACTTTTATTTTCCTTCAAATTGAAGAATTTTGCTTATAAATCCAGACATCAAGGTTATCGTATATACCGAAGTGGATGATTACGTCATTATAAAAGTTATCTTATATCTTTGTTATTATTTTCACTGTATCAGTAATATTCAGAATATGAACCCTATTCATATGGAACAAGCCCATAAGAGCTAATAACTTAAAATTCAAGCTTCCAAAGAATATTATTATTATTTTTTTTTTTTTTTTCTTCTTTTGCTCTATCACAGACCTCCAGTTCGACTGGGTGGTATTTATAGTGTGGGGTTCCGGGTTGCATCCTGCCTCCTTAGGAGTCCATCACTTTTCTTACTATGTGCACCGTTTCTAGGATCACACATGAGTCCTGGAGCTACTTCAGCCAGTCTAGTTTTTTCTAGATTCCTTTTCAGGGATCTTGGGATCGTGCCTAGTGCTCCTATGATTATGGGTACGATTTCCACTGGCATATCCCATATCCTTCTTATTTCTATTTTCAGATCTTGATACTTATCCATTTTTTTCCCTTTCTTCTCTTCAACTCTGGTGTCCCATGGTATTGCGGCATCAATGAGTGATACTTTCTTCTTGACTTTGTCAATCAAATTATTATTATATTATATTATTATTATTATTATTATTATTATTATTATTATTATTATTATTATTATTATTATATTAAGAAGATGAACCTTAGCCTTATTGAACAAGCACTCAGGGGCCATTGACTTCAAATTCAAGCTTCCAAAGAATATTATTATTATTATTATTATTATTATTATTATTATTATTATTATTATTTAACTTGAAATTCAAGCTTCTAAAGGTTATGGGGTTCATTTGAAAGAAGTAACAAAAATATAGGAAGAAGAAATCAATTAAAAAAATTAAATGAACAAATTAATAAATAAATACAAAAGAATAAACAGATATCCTTAAGTGGATGCGTCCTATTATGCAACAGAGCGTTGCGAAAGAATTATTACTATATTTTCAGAGCCTGTGATTTAGCGATGCAATGGCGGTCTCTCTTCTCATATTTCACGGAATGCTTAATACTTGGAATTTGCCAGATCATTCCGTATCCTCGTATGGGAGGTGAGTCGTTAGTGCACCTCCCCCTGTGCACTGTAGGTATTACGTAAGGTTCTTTGCAGCGTTCCTTCAGACAATATCTGCATCCCTTTCATTCATTTTTTATCTTTCTTCCATCTCACTTTTCAACCTCTGCTAACAATTGTTTCATTGTGCAACCGAGAGGTTTCCCTTTCAGAGCTGAATGACTTCATAGATCCTAGCGCTTGGCCCCTGGCCTAAATTTTACATTCCATTTCGTTCCAAATCATTCCGTGTAGGTAGTTTATGTGTTAAAAATCGCCCACCTAAATTTGGCTGTCGAGTCCGCTGTCGAGTCGGCGAATTTGTATTACTGATTCCATATGTTAATTCCGCTATGCAAAGAAAAGATATCATTAAAAAGAGGTTATTAAACACTGCCTATTTTAAAGTCACCCACTGACGGGTCGGTACTAAAACCCAATTTAGCGCTGCCTTTCATCTTGCATTCCCGACCGGAGAATGCGAGAAAGAATGGACGGACATTCGCCGACAAAGAGAGACAATGATCAGGTGTCCTAAGGCGAGTGTCCCTTTGAAAAGAAACACCAGCGGTGTGTCCTTCTAGCGTGTTTCCGGAGCTGTTTACAGGATACTCGTCGTTTGATGTCCGGGTAAACTGGTGGAGGTTCTGAGAGAGATTATATATATGTGTGTATCTATAGGTGTACGTATATATATATATATATATATATATATATATATATATATTTATATATATATGTGTGTGTGTGTGTGTGTATTTATATATACTATATACAGACAGAGAGAGAGAGAGCTTTTAATGCTATTATAACAAGACAAATCATCTCTTTGAATAAAAGTCCTTTTGATGCATCACTTGATTGACATTTGGGACCACAACTGTGCCTGTAGAGGCTCTCTGAATTGACAGGAAAACAATGGGAACCTTTTCTTTAACATATTCGATATTTCGGACCCCTGGTCAGTTTCACCTCTCTGACATTACTTGCTACCTTTTTCTCTTGTTATGGGGTTATTCAAGTCTATGTTTGTTCAAGAGCTGAATAAATGCTATGAGCAACCAATAATAATGATAATTATTATAAATTATTATTATTATTATTTTATTATTATTATTATTATTATTATTATTATTATTAGCAGCAGCAGCAGAATGGTCAGTTATACAATATCCTTCCAGAGTTCACCGATCCCTTAACGTATCAGTCCTCTCCAAAATGCCCTGCAAACCAAAAGATGAAACTGGTCGGGATTTGCAACCTGTGTTTCAATTTCTCCTGTGTTGTATCTGTATGAATGAATATATATATATATATAATATATATATATATATATATATATATATATATAGATATATATATTATATATATCATATATTATATATATATATTATATACATATGGATATATATATATTCAGATTCTTCTTTTATGACATATGCGTCCGAATTATTAATGAGGCAGAAATTTATTTCTGTGAAACACGTTCCCATTTATATGTATGTATGTATATGTATATATCTATGTATTTATATACATGGATACATTCACACACGCACAGTCACAGCAAAGGTGATAACAAACGTTTTATGCAAAAGAATTAACTTACGATTTAGATAGGAGAAGAAAATGACTAAATATCAATCCATCTTGAGGAACTGTAGTGATGAAAAGTGAACAGAGCAAATCTGTTCACTTTTCATCAAAAAGCTGAAAATGCAATTTAAAGTAGTTTCACATAATATTTCGCTGCAATATACTCCTCCTTCAGAAGCTTATAATCATCATTCAGACGATAAACCACAATTTATATGGAACAAGTCTCCCACAGGGGGTCATTGACTTGAAATGCAATCTTACAAAGAATATGATGTTCATTTGAAAGAAGTAGCTGAAGATAGTTGGAAATACAGGAAGGAGAAACCAGTTAATCAGAAAAAAATTAATCAATTAATAGGTCAATAGATAAAAGTATAAATAAAGCATAATAATACAAGATGGATTGTTTTAGGTTAGTAGTGAACTTTTGAGGTTCTAATTTCACAACATCCTCTGGGAGAGGAATAAGATCTGTCACTTTCTTATCAACTGAATAATACCGCAGAGATTAAACAGCCGAATCTGTCTCCGCTTCCTGATAGCAGAGATTAAGAAAAAACTTTTATCACCAGAAAGCTACGAAGGTTACTTGAGAAAGGTACAGATGAGTGAGAGGAATTTGCTTAAACAGATTCACGTATTTAGGTTTTCTGATTAATTATTCTGTTTATTCCTTGACTGAATCTTGTGCAAGCAACGTAATTTCGATAATGAGACTCTCATGGGTTGGGTGGTGTGGGGGCGGGGAGGGGGAGCGGTTGTAGTGCCATCAGTGTACATTCACCCATACAAGTTCATGGATGTCCGGGTGTTTGAGAGAGATTTCCATTTCGCCCTTTCTGGATGAGTGCGAAAGTGGCCAAATATTCAACTACCTAACTTTGCTGTAGAAAGTTCCGGTGTGTGCCCGTCTTACATCACTATACAGACACGTTGTCCAGAAAGGGGTTGGCTGGAATTCAACTTTATGCCCGGAGATATCCATGAACATATATGAGTGACGATGCCTGATGCAGAGCACGGCAGGCAATACTTAAGGTTCTTCACAGCGTCCCTTCGGCCTCTAGCTACAACCCCTTCCGTTTCTTTTACTGTACCTCCATTCATATTCTCTTTCTTCCACCTTACTGTCCTCAGCTGCGAGGTTTTCCTCTTGTTACACCTTTGCAACCTCTTTTACTCTCAGTTTCCCTTTCAGCGCTGTATGATCTCATAGGTCCCAGTGCTTGGCCTTTAGCATAGATTTTGTATTTTAATTCCAATTCCACGATAATGGCAAAGAAATGACCTCGTTTGCATCTTAAAGGTTATTTTTCTTCCATTATGTAGACGGATTTATGAAGCCGTTAAAATCTACCTAGACATTTTTTCCTATTAGATAATGTTCCCCTAGGTCACGCCCTCACCTCTGTAGACATTTCGTTCATTTAGTAAATGGAATTTTCTTTTTTATCGCTAATTGGAAGTAATTAAGTTTTACGACATTAATACAATAAAAACGTAATTTTCCTTAATTTAATTCAGTGACTTAACACGTTGTTCTTTCTAGATTGAAAAAATCATTATATTACCAACATTGTTCAGCGACCTGCTGTACAACTTATTTAGGTTTTTTTTTTAAGTAGACATTAAGAAATGTGATATGTAAACTGGTTTACTGTTTTTATTGACTACTTTTGAGTGTTTTAATTATTCATATCCATTTGTTCTATGTGAAGTATCAATCAAAGATAACCAAAGAATAGTTAATTTTCGTTGCTATTTTGTTTCTCTGGGAACTAACATAGTGGCTTAAGGTGGAATAAAATCTCTCTCTCTCTCTCGTCTCATCTCTCTCTCTCTCTCTCTCTCTCTCTCTCTCTATATATATATATATATATATATATATATATATATATATATATATATATATATATATATATATATATATATATATATATATATATATATATATATATATATATATATATGCAGAAGCTAGGTACTATGTCGTACCTCTAGTAAATGGGTGGGGAAACAATCCACACACACACACATATATATATATTATATATATATATATATATATATATATATATATATATTAATATATATATATATAATAATATATATATATATATATATATAAATAAATATATATGTATATATATATATATATATATATATATATATATATATATATATATATCAAGCTACAATGTCCTTTAATATCTAATTCGCTCTACCTCGGAATTAATATATTTTCTATATGCTTAACCGAGGGGGAATTTTTTTCTCGATAATAGACTTGCCCGGACCGAGGCGCGAACTCATGGATCCTTTCAAATCCAGGAACGTCAGTGAAGCTTTTACTACTACACCACCGCGAGTGGTGTAGTAGTAAAAGCTTCACTGACGTTCCTGGATTTGAAAGGATCCATGAGTTTGCGCCTCGTCCGGGCAAGTCTATTATCGAGAAAAAAATTCCCCCTCGGTTAAGCATATATGAAAATATATTAATTCCGAGGTAGAGCGAATTAGATATTAAAGGACATTGTAGCTTGATATATGTATATGAATCACGGAAATGTGATATGACTTATATATATATATATATATATATATATATATATATATATATATATATATATATATATATATATATATAGGTACGGGGATACGGAACGGACATGGCACATTACATGATTCTTTATTGCTAGCGACGTTTCGAGACAAAGTCCATCTTCAGGCTAAGGCAAGAAATAAATATTACACCATTACCAAACAATTAGGAATGTTAACGTTAAAATTTATTATAAATTAAAAGTATTTCTAAGTAAAATACGAATTAAAAAATCTCAAAGAATGAGTATTACATCAATACATAACATATTCAAGAAAAAAGGAAATGTAAAATCATAAAAAAAATTAAAATATTTCCAAGTAAAATTACGAATAAAAACGTTAAACAGAATATATGTATATATAAATATAACAATATTAAAAATGAGGAAAATACCTTGCTCAAGCAGAGTCCGCTGTTCCGTGTCAGGACGGTGGAAAAAAGTCAAGAAGAGGCAAAGAACAAAGTGACGTGTCCTTTATGCTATATACAAAGGTACTGAGGTAGTATGGTTGTTGAATGAAGGTACCAGTTTCTTAATTGCCAAAACTTTCAAGAACGAGGAGGTGGTGTTCATATGGTGACGTTATAATGACCTTAAAGTTGTTATAATCTATCTCTGCCTACAGATTCTGGCGTGATTCCTAATATTTGATTGTTCAGGGGTGGATAATTTGCTGCCCGTTCGGTAAACTTACACCTCTATGAGCATCACATCTCACTTTGAGCAACCGGCGCGTACTTCCTACGTAGGTCTGCTGATTACATCGGCAGCAATTAAATAAATACACTACACCGGATTGCATCAAGGAGGGCAATTTCTCTTTGTGTTTTAGGAAGCTACCAATATTTCTAGGATTTATCAACTGCTGGATAAATGGCGGTTTAAAAATTTCTTAAGGGAGGGCAAAAACTTCCTATCATGTATATGAGGGTATTTTTAATATAGTATCTAAATTTCTGTGCTAAATGAAACTGGACTAGGTGGATGAAAAAAGTGATTGATGGTATTTTTGACGTATTTAAAGAATAACCCCGATGGGTAACAATTGCTTTTGAAAAATCCCTCAAGAAATATTATTTCGTCATGGAATAATTTCCAACTTGATGTTAGGTTTATAGCCCTGTGGAGGAGTGTTGACAAAGAATTTAATTTAAAATTATAAAAACAAAACTAGAAATTCAAGCCAAGACCGGTAAAGGTAGGTTTCCTGTAGATTCCTATGTTAAAACAGTTATCTTTACGAACTACCATTGTATCTAAAAATGCTAATTGTCCATTTTCTTCTAATTCACAGGTAAAAATTTAATATTTTGATGTTTGGAGTTAGCATATTGTAAAAATGAGTCGCTATGATGCCTATCTTAAACAAAACAAAAGTGTCATCTACATACCTTCGGTAAAAAAGTGGTTTAAAAGACGGAGGGCAATTGTCCAGCAGTTCCCTTTCAAATTTAAGCATAAAAATATTGGCGAATGTACAACTTATGGGGATTCCCCATACCTACACCCTCTATTTGCAAATAAACCTGTCCATTAAAAATGAAAGCAGGTGTCCGGCCCGCACTGCTAATTCTAAAAATTTCCTAAAATCATCACGTTTAAAGCCACTATATGTAGTATCGTCTTCTGTACAAAAATAGTATCTAAAATAAAGCTGATGGTTTCCTCCACAGGGTATATTAGTGAAAAGTTGCTTCAACGTCGAAGCTTGCCATGGTTAGGTCAGAGTCCCTGGCATAAAATACTGTTCTTAAAATCAAGAGAGTTAGTTAGATTATATCATTTTTAAAATGATTCTCTAATAGATGTGTCAAGAATTTAGCTATTTTGTAACCTGGTGTAGTATAGGATGAAAGGAGGGCGGTCTCATAGGATACCCTCCTTGTGTATTTTTGGTAGGCCATACATAACACCCAATGAAGAACCTGTTACATAAAGATTTTCGTAAGTTGTTTGATCTATCGTTTTATTATCTTTCAACGTTTTCAAGAACCGGTTTATTCTGTCCTCGTTTTTAAAAATTAGTTTGTAGTCAATGTCACCCATGTTTCTAAACTTGGTAGCGTCTTTCAGAATTGTTTCCATTTTGTGAATATACTCTGTTTTATTCATTATGACGGTTCCCTTGCCTTTATCGGGTTTAGAAAAAATGAGATTGCCGTTTTCCTTTAGTTTCTTAAGGATACCAAGGTCACGTTTATTAAAAAATGGTGCCCATCTTGGTTTTAGTTTGTTAAAATTGATATGGGCAAATGTGGACAGGTCGTTTTGAAACTTCGAAAGGTCAGTATTCAGAGCTAAGTTTTTTAATTTGAAAACAAAATTTCAAATGGTAGAAAATGATTCATAATATGAAGGTGTGTAAACGGCAAACAAAAATCCAGGCCTAAAGATAAAAGAAATTCCTCTCTCTTGGTTAAATTGTAATCAGATAGGTTAAATACTACCTTATTCCCTCCTTCATTGAATTTAGGTGTAATGATGCCTAGTTTCTGAAGCTTGTTATTATGCGTGTTTTTTATTTCATCAATGTAGTGGTTAAGGTGTTTAGTCAGTAAGCAATTGAATATAATCAAATCAATAAGTGTAAAGTTTCTAACAATTTCATTGTGCAAAGGTTGAATGGCATT
>NC_061089.1:47404896-47422396 GCF_015104395.2 Macrobrachium nipponense | reverse complement strand
ATTATTATTATTATTATTATTATTATTATTATTATTATTATTATTATTATTATTATATTATTATTATTATTATTATTATCGGCCATAACATATGTTACAATTTGCTTTAATGAAAGACATTTTGTGGAAAAATTTATTAATATTCGTAACCAGTAGTCAGCAGTTCCTTACATGACGGTAATGAAAATAAAAACTATATTCATTTTTAATTAACTTTGTACCTAACCAATTTTGTATTCGACATAACGATAGTTCCCTCTGAAGGTTCAGTAAATTTTGTAATTATTTATATTTTTATTTTCAAATTTTGTACTGGACACAATATTTACCTTTGAAGAATCTTTATTTGTTTAGCTTAGCCTATTTTGTAGTGGCCAATATGGTTAGCAGACATTTAAAGAAAGAAAAGTCACAATCTTGTCATGTAAATACATTCCTTCTGATTGTAATATTAGTAAATATTTAGAGAGAGAAAAGTCATAATATGGTCAGGTAAATACATCCCTTCTGATTGTAATTAGTAAAGATTTAAAGAAAGAAAAGAATCACAATATTGTTAGGAAAATATATTCCTTCTGATTGTAATTAGTAAACATTTAAAGAGAGAAAAGTCATAATATGGTCAGGTAAATGCATTCCTTCTGGTTGTAATTAGTAAATATTTAAAGAAAGAAAAGTTACAATATTGTTAAGTAAATGCATTGATTCTGATTGTAATTAGTAAACATTTAAAGAAAGAAAAAGTCACAACATTGCCAAGTAAAATACATTCCTTATGATTGCAATATTAGTAAACATTTAAAGAGAGAAAAGTCATAATATGGTCAGGTGAATACATTCCTTCTGACTGTGATCCCCAAAAAGACGAAATGCCTCCCCGGTGACTTCATTCCATATTTGCCGACGAAATCCTCTCTGCTTTATATCTCGTTTCCAGAGGGTGATTCGCCTCCTTCTCTGAGGAGGATATGATGTTACCTCTCATTGTCCTGGCTTGTTCGTTATGTTTACTTGTTTACTTGTTTTCGGGCCAAGGTACATATACACACATAGAAACACATACACACACGCACACACACACACGTATATTTTTTTATCTCAACAGTAAGACTCTTCCCTAATGGAGAAATGCTCCAGGGAAAAGAGATATTCAGTAGGAGATATTCAGTATTTACTGCCAAATATTCGTGGAAGTGTCATAAGCCGTTCTTCGAACCTCTTATATAAGCCTGGACCTTATACCATTATGCTTTGTTTTATATATATATATATTATATTATATATAGTATAGATTACTATATATATATATATGTATTATATATATATATTATATATATGTATATATTATATATTATATATATACTATATATGCAAATATAATATATATAATAGATATATATATATATCATGTATATATATATATATATATATATATAAGATATATATATATATATATATATACACATATAGGAGCTTGTTAGAGCCTGCTATGGCGCATTGGCGTGGCGCTGCTGAACTCCTTACCCTCCTGATCCGTTCCCTTGCCTACCCAGCACCATCCGTGGCGGACAAACATGTTTGCATATATATATATATATATATATATATATATATATATATTTATATATATACACACACACATATATAAGCTTGTTAAAGCGTGCTATGCGCATTGCATAGGCGCTGTGTTTCTTCCTTACCCTACCCTCCTGATTCGCTCCCCTACCTACCCAGACCCATCCGGGGCAGACAAACAGGTTTGCATAAGGAGGGAGGATGTCTCCCCTATCGTTACCCAACCTGTTCCGCTCCCACAGGAGCAGGCAAACTGGTTTGCCAGGCGGTGGGTGGCTGTGTCATCCTCTACTGTCACCCGGGCTGTCAAAGAAGATCCACTCGGATTTTACTATTATATATATATAGTATATATTATATATATTATAATATAATATATATATATATATGTGTGTGGTGTGTGTGTGTGTGTGTGTGTATATATATATATATATATATATATATTATATATATATATATATATATATGATTTTTAATTTTATTTAATTCGCTCTACCTCTGGAATAATATATGTTATATATGGATACCGAATTATAGTTGATAAGAAGTTTCATCGTTCGCTACATAATGTTACTAACAGAGTTGCGTTAATAACTCTGATCGTAACTGAAGCCAATGTTCGTATTGTAGTGAAACCGTCAAGAAATTATATAGTAATTAAAAAAAACAGATCCCTGCCTTTGACGCCCTCTAGTATCAAAACTGGGCAGAAGATTCGGAACCGCTCCCCCAACCTACCCCCCCCACCCCCAACCCCAACACCAGCCGCCCCCCCAAAAAAAAAAATGGTAGACGTAAAATGGTCCATTGCTAGGCCAGAAGTGTAAACATGGATTGTGTTAGTGTGTTTTCCTTCCTTGAGAGAACATACCCTGTTGCCTGTTGGGCTGTGTCAAGTTTCACGGTCAGCCTCTACATTATGTAGAAGTAAGGGGTCTTCAGCGCTAAATAGACGGGCCCGTTGAGTATACATACGCTCTTCTGTTAGTTTTAAAAAAGCCTAAGCGAGCCGAATCCATTCGGCGGAGTGGTTTACGAAACTACTACTGTGTATTTTGTATATAGTTGAGGGAAGGAAGAGGAGTTAGTGCGGTCATGAGAATGTGTAATTACGAGTACATATATTGTTTCTCAACTTTTCTACAGTTCTAGTATTTTCATAATTTATTTTAAAATTTTTCTATCTATTTACTGATTTGGGATTTTTTCTTTCTTTTTTGTCAAATCAACATAATATTCTTTGAAAGTTTGAATGTCAAGTCAGTGAATAATATTATAATTAATTATAATTAATAATTAATTATTATATAATTAATATTAATAATTAATATATTATTATTAATTATATTAAATATATTATTATTATTATTATTATTATTATTATTATTATTATTATTATTATTATTCACTGACTTGACATTCAAACTTTCAAAGAATATTATGTTGATTGAAAGACGTATGAGAAGGTAATGGGAAATAATAATAAATAATATAATAAAATATATTATTATTATCATTACTTTCATTATTATTATATTATTATTATTAATTAATTAATAATTAATAATAATAATAATAATAATAATTAATAATAATAATAATAATGAATAATAATTATATATTATTATTATTATTATTATTATTATTATTATTATTATTATTATTATTATAATATTGATAATAATAATCTAATGCAATGTCAGTGTAATACCCATAGAAATATATTTGTAAAATATATTTATACTCTATTTGAATTAATGTATAGACTTTCAACTGCCAAGCTTTTGCTATATGCAGTGTTCTTATTCCATCATTTTGTACTTCACTCATCTGCACTTAATATCACAATTTACTTTATTCAGTAGATGAAATCATGGATTTCCCTTTCAGTCAACAATCTTCGCTCTAGCTTCCTTATTTTTATAAGAATACCTTCTCTCTCTCTCTCTCTCTCTCTCTCTCTCTCTCTCTCTCTCTCTCTCTTTATGATGCGAATTCATTTTGCTTATTTAGAGATTGTTCTGTGTATAGAATATCTTCCAAATCTTTATAAATTTCATTAATCCTTACACCAATTTCAAGAAGAAACCACCACTAACCCCCCCCCACACCCCCCCCCCCCCCCCCCACAACAAAGTCAGTGTTTACCATGTAAATAAAGGAACGGCCTCCGACTACTGCTGTTGTTTATCTTGTCCATCCTGGATGGTTGACTTAGAAAGTCGACCCGCGGCTTCACTATTATGACGGGGATGACAGTTAGCATCAAATGGACGGTGAAAATCTCACCTGGCAACTGCCACCATTGGAACCCGTTTTCTTTTATTTTTGCTTTTAGTTACTTAAGGAGTATTGCCTTTTGGACCTTGAACTTTGATTTTCTGTTCAGTATTATTATTATTATTATTATTATTATTATTATTATTATTATTATTATTATTATTATTATTCAGAAGACGAACAATGCTGATATGGAACAAGCCCATGGGGGCCACTGACTTGAAATTCAAGCTTCCAAGGAATATGGAATTCATTCGAAAGAAGTAACAGAAGGTAAAGGGAAATGCAGAAAGAGGAGATTAGTTATTAGAAAAACAGATATATGAAAAAATTAATAAATGAACGAATAACAACGTAAGTAAATTATTAGAATACGAGAATTGTTTCAGGGTAGTAATACATTACAACTTTGCTTGAACTTCTGAAGTTGAAATTAAACATGCTCAGGGGGATGTTCCACAGTCTAACGGTGTAAGGAATAAAGAACATCTGGAGCTGGGAGTTTCGACAGCGACCACATTTATTGCTGGTATAAAGTCTCTCCTAGATAGAGTACAGGTGCTTTCGAGAACAACGGCTCCTTCATCCTTGGTCTCCTATGTATAGACTGTATATGAATACTTACTTAATCACCGATTCGAAGCTGTAAGTTCAGTGCACGTTTGAAGTTCAACTTAACAGATCAATCATTTGTAATCCTCTGTAATAACATCAGGTCTTTTGACCCTTGAAATAATATAATTCAAAAGTCGGATTAGTAACTGAACACCACGTAATCTGATGTGATTTTCATTATTGGAAATATGATTGGTTTTACTAGAAAGTTTTAATCTGTGAGCAGGATATTGGCAATAAGGCTGACTGCTTTTAATAAGGCTACCATTATGATATAATGGTAAAATGGGTTCATATGGGTTTGTATCAATGTTTTTTCATTCAGTAATTTCATAGAAAAACTAAGGATGAGAATGTTCCAAATGATGCTATACTAAGAAATAACACGGGGTTTTGTTCACTTTAAAATCGTTTATGAATCAGCCACTTCCATTTCTCCACCTTCGAGAATACATTTTCCAAAACCCAAAGTCTGCTCTGTATAAACTGTATGAGTACAGGTCGTTTTTTCCTCACACCGTGGGACTGTGGAACAATTTCCCTGCGGATGTTGGGCAATTGGAACTTTCCATTAAAGTTCCATAAAGGGGTCCGGGAAGGCCCCGGGCCGGGGGGGGGGGGCCGTTATTGCCGTTAGTGCACCTCATTCGGTGCAATGTAGGCATTACCTAAGGTTCTTTGCAGCGTCCCTTCGGCCCATAGCTGCAACTACTTTCATGCCTTTTGCTGTACCTCCGTTCATATTCTCTTTCACCTTACTGTCCACCCTCTCCTAACAATTGTTTCATAGTGCAACTGCGAGGTTTTCCTCATGTAACACCTTTCAAACCTTTTACTGTCAATTTCCGTTTCAGCGCTGAATGGCCTTAGTTGCCCCAGTGCTTGGCATAATGCCAATCTATAAATAAATCAAAAAGTCCGAGCGAGTATGCAACGCGATACTCCCCTGGGGGTGTGGTTTTCTCAGTGCTTTGCTAAAGTTTCCGTTTATGCGTTCCAGGGACCCGGAGACACCGAACGTCAATCTAGTTATAGGTTACCATGGCATTTTAGTAGCTGAATATAGGATCGCTATTTTATAAGTAATCTTTATAACATTACTTTAGAATATATGTCACTTGCCTGTCAATGCATATTTGCTCTTACTGTTATTATTCAGAAGATGAACCCTACTCATATGGGACCAGCCCACAGTGACCATTGTCTTCAAGTTTATTAGAAAGAAGTAACAAAAGGTATATAAAGGGCAATACAGAAAGAAGCGATCACGTATTAAAAATAATAGATTAACAAATCAATATATAGATAAACAGAAGGGTGACACTGATTTAATAATAGAAATTGAAGAAAGATGACATACAAAGTTACGTTTTGTAGCCTTCACTTTGGCCTTCTGCAGTTCTGTACACCCAAGCCAATCGAAAACGCTGTAGTTGAGAATTACATTTTGATCAACATATCTATGAAACTTTCAGATTTTCATTTCACATGCTGTCGCCCTTGCAGGGCGTATGGCTTCTCAGGCCGTTTGTTTTCAAAGGCTTCAATATTTTCCGGTATTCTCTCGGGCGTGACGACAATAGTCGGAGTCATCGGAGCGAGCAGAATATGAAATATTTCATGAAATATTCTGTACGTTCTCCCAAGTTGTCTCTTTCGCGTGAAGACCTACCGAATATACATGTTATTCACTTAATGACAGATCGTTTACTGTATTGCTTTTTGAGATTATTTTTCTATTATTGATTAGAAGTTAGAATTCGGAGAACCTCCTTTTATCAGAAACATGATGATCTATTGAATAGTAGCAGAAACTGTTGTATACAGTTTGGAAATAATGTCCAGTACACAAAGCTTGCTTAATTGCTGTGGCTTGAATTCCTTGATGTTGGAATGTCATTCCTAAATTTCTGGCATAAAATGCCAGAAAATTAGACTATAAAGGTGTCCATAGAGGTTTTATTCCTTTCTTTGTAAGATCTCCAATAATACGTAATTCAGTTCTGTTGTACTTCATGGTGATAAATATAAAAAAATAATTTACACAGAGAGAGAGAGAGGGAAGACAATAACATCATGAACGATGTGTGGTAAAAAGAAACAGGATTTTTTTTATCAGAATAGGATAATGTTAAAGGTCGACAAAGATCATTGATTTAATGCTAATTAGGAATAAGTGCTAAACTGCTTATGATGCTAAGAGGTCAGTTGTTAGAGGCAATCCACGTCATATCTAGTGCGTTTGTAGATAAACACTCATTTTGTTTGTCCGTTTCACAGCCATCTTTATCAGTGTTCAAAAATGGATCCCCTAAAAATTATGCTATAATTTTGCTTTTGTGCCATCATTGATTTTCTCGAAAGTTTGTTGGGTGAATAATTCCAATGTAAGTCAAGGATTATAATTATTTTCTTTTGACCCGGTCATAAAACATATGTTCAAG
This sequence comes from Macrobrachium nipponense, assembly GCF_015104395.2. NCBI lineage: Eukaryota > Metazoa > Arthropoda > Malacostraca > Decapoda > Palaemonidae > Macrobrachium > Macrobrachium nipponense. The sequence goes on along the minus strand of NC_061089.1, from coordinate 47,415,482 downwards.
AAGGAATTGAAAGATAGAATAAAGAGGATTACCAATAAGTAGATTTAGATTTTAATCTGTTGTCCGTTCCGTGACCTCCCAACCTTTTTGTATTCCTTTATGACTTGTACCCACCATTTATATAGGCCCTTGCTTCTGTGTAACTTTAGTTGCTGTGAACATGTCTTGGTAATAAGACGAAAGTACTTGGCATCTCCAGTGTTTCAATTTTCCTTGGTGGCTATAACTTTGTCCGTGTAATCATCACGTTTTTTATGTCTTCTTGATTTTAAAATCAATCTCATATATATAATATATATAATTAGTAATTTATAATTATATAATAGTATATATTATATTAATAATAATATTAATATTAATATAACATACATATACATATATATATATATATATATATATATATATATATATATAGAATATAATATATAACGTATACTTTGTAAGGAACATGATTTTACTTTCCTATCGTTTATAGCAGTTTCACTTCCCGTATCATAGCTGCATCTCTTTAAAAACTGAGTGCAGACTGATACTGCTAAATGTCCATGGAGACTACGCAACAGTTTAAAAACATTTACGATGTTCTGTATGTATAGTATACTATGTATGTGCGGCTGCGTATTTTGGAACCTACAAGGCAACTCTTAATCATAGTACAATAGTACATAGTCACGTAGTCATACGTATGTCATATATAGTTATATACATACATATATACATACACACACACACACACACACACACATATATATATATATATATATATATATATATATATATATACATATATATATATATATATATATATATATATATATATATATATATATGTATATATATATATATATATATATATATATATATATATATATATATATATATATATATATATAGAAGCCGGTTTACATTTCAACCTTAAAAAAATTCAACCATACGAGCCACATTTTACTAATTCATAATATTTCATATTTCCGTCTAGCGTTATCTTTACGTAACGCAAATAACTTCCCTTAAAGTAACCAACTGTTACCTTCTGTTAATTTCATTACTTATGTTATGGGAAACTTAGACTAATTCTTATGACTCTCATTCGTCGAGAAACAAAATTAATGTAGATCAGCTTTATTGGAAGTAGACCCATATGTTTACGAGCTAAATTGGTGTGCGCGCGGTTATTGTTTACATGGAAATAGTTTAAAGCTGATGCCGTGAGTTGAGTGTATATTACATCAGCGTAAATCTAGTCTAATTAAATATATATTTATTTATTTACTGAATATTGGGTAACGCAAAGAAACATATGTGTGTTTTTTTTTGTTACTTTACATTTTATTTTGCATAGTATTGTTCGGATTCAAACGTTAAAACGACCCATAGAGAGAGAGAGAGAGAGAGAGAGAGAGAGAGAGAGAGAGAGAGAGAGAGAGAGAGAGAGAGAGCCGTATGTATGGAGCGCTTTGTATAAAATGCAACGGATCAGATATCAAAAAGATTTTTTTTTTTGTTAGACATACGTATTTATCGTCATTGATACTATAGTTGGTAATTATGTTATTACCCTCAATAGTATTATTACTATTAATAGTGATAGTACTAGTACAAGTAGTAGTATTTATGACATCCATTTTCCTACGGTTTGTTAATAATGTACTTTATAAAAGTTCATGTACTTAAATCACCGAGCTATATCAAATCTCGCGATTAAGTTTCCATCTTTTTCAGTTATCCTTCATATTCTGTTTACGTCATTTTCACATTGGTTTCTTTCATTCGTTTCTTTATTATTATTATTATTATTATTATTATTATTATTATTATTATTATTATTATTATTATTATTATTATTATTATTATTATTACCTCGCCTGAATTGTAAGCAACCTAAGTCTTTAGATGGTAGTCCATCTTCCTATGTATGTATGTATGTAAGGCCTGGGCACAGTTCTCATATCCTTTACATCATTCTACGCGGCATATAAATGCATTGCAACTTGAGTCTGTGTTCGAATACTCGTTTTCTTTTGACATAGAAAACGATTCACGTCGTATCTAAGAAAACGAGTTTCATGGGGGACTTGCTTACGTTTTCATTATCTGGGCCATTGTTGATAAATTCGTTGTTGTGAGAGTTTTACGTTTTGTTTAATACTCATATCTTTTGTAGCTCACTTACCATAATTGCTTTGTGAAGCTGAAGATCACTACTGCCCCAATCTAGTTCGGTAACTAAGCCTATCAGTTTACGTGAAAATGGACACCATGTTCAGTACCAGCGCCATGGGGATGAACGGAAATTCATAAAGAAAAGGCCGTAGAAATCATAAACCCAAACAAGAGGCATGAATATAGTGTTTGGTCTCCATCACGAAAGTATGACATTTCAAGATATTTCCCATATATGCAAACGAATATTATTATTTTTAGGCAACTTTGAACGACAGGAAGTTATCAAAGCATAATTAAAATCATTATACTGTAATCGACTGGTAATGTCCGTTAACGGGGAGAAATCCCAAAGGAGTAGGTATCTATAAGGTTTCGAAACGCCAGCTACAATGTTGATCTGGTTTCGCATGTTAAATTAGTTAAATTGTAGAAATAGGAAATCACCTTATATTCTTGGGTAGAGAAGTGGATTTTTTTTTCCTTTTTAACCGAGGCTTTCTTTGCTTGCTACAAAATTTTGTAAGGATTTCTAAGTTTATATTTTAAGTTAATAATTTCATTAAAGGCTGGTTTTATATGCCATGCAATTTGAATTTTTCTATTTGGCTGTTTTGCATTTTAAATTTATCCTTATCAATCTCAACTTGGCAATGATAGGATTATGTTTGTGATTACACTATGATAACATTAATGCTAATGATGAGATTTGTTCAATCGCTCAAGTTAACAATTCAGATTCCTACTGAAGAAGAGATATCATTGCATTATGCATTTGCCAACCCATCTGATTTGAAGATAGTAGATGGATGAAGGCTAACTATATATTTATCTATATATATATATAGATATATATAATATATATATATATATATATATATATATATATATATATATTATATATATATATGTGTGTGTGTGTGTGTGTGTGTGTGTGTGTGTGCGTGTGTATATATATATATATATATATATATATATATATATATTATATATATATATATATATACGCACACACACGCGCACACACACACACACATATACATATTCTTGTCCTAGCAGCCAGCCCGACTGGCATCAAATGTTCCACACAGTAACATTTAGGTGGTAAGGGTGACCATGCAGTGATTTCTCCCTCTCACCCCCCTCCCGTACCTTCACTTTTTGGTTAACACATAGCTTGGCACTTTGGTCTACTCTCTGGGTATTTTACCGGTGTATTAAGCTTATCAGTCCTGTTATCTAATGATTACAAATACAGTCACGATAACGCACTTATGTCTTCAGTCTTCTGTCCTAACAGTTGGGATAAGCCAGAAGGCCAAGGCCTTCCTGTTACGGGTATACCTTTTGTGTTGACAAATTCGCTTCGTTCGTCATTAATTGATGCTGGATTTCGGTGATCATTTCAATCAGTGATTCTCTGGATAACTGATCTTCAATTCTCTAAAGAGATATTGATGCTGGATTTAGGTTATCATTTGAATCAGTGATCCTCTGGATAGCTGATTTTTAATTCTCCTCAAGATCGCTCTCGGTGCTTGCGGAAAAATGTTGGCCACTCAAGTGCCTGAGCATGAGGAGGACATATACATGTATCCAGCGCCGAAGCCTTTACCTATTCCGGCTTATTACAGAATGCGGCTTCTCCATCATCCCAGGAGACATTCGATACAGGCTCTGCCTCTAGGCCTACGGTAAGGAGTATTTGATTTAAAAAAACAAAAACAAAAAAAAAACACACTTGCACTGTTCAATACAGGCTCTGCCGCTAGGCCTACGGTAAGGAGTATTTGATTTAAAAACAAAAAATTCCACTGTCCAATACAGCAGGCTCTGCCTCTAGGCCTACGGTAAGGAGTATTTGATTTAAAAACACAAAACACTTGCATTGTTCAATATAGGCTCTCTCTCTAGGCCTACGGTAAAGAGTATTTGATTCAAAAACAGAAAACACTTGCACTGTTCAATATAGGCTCTGCCTCTAGGCCTATGGTAAGGAGTATTTGATTTAAAAACAGAAAACACCTGCACTGTTCAATACAGGCTTTGCCTCTAGGCCTACGGTAAGGAGTATTTGATTCAAAAACAGAAAACACTTGCACCGTTCAATACAGGCTTTGCCTCTAGGCCTACGGTAAGGAGTATTTGATTCAAAAACAGAAAACACTTGCACCGTTCAATACAGGCTTTGCCTCTACCCCTACGGTAATGAGTATTTGGTTTAAAAAAAAAACACATTACACTGTTCAATACAGGCTCTGCCCCTAGGCCTAGGGTAAGGAGTATTTGATTTAAAAACACAAAACACTTGCACTGTTCAATATAGGCTCTGCCACTAGGCCTACGGTAAGGAGTATTTGATTCAAAAACAGAAAACACTAGCACCGTTCAATACAGGCTTTGCCTCTAGGCCTACAGTAAGGAGTATTTGATTTAAAAACAGAAAACACTTGCACTGTTCAAACAGGCTCTGCCTCTAGGCCTACGGTAAGGAGTATGCTGTTTAGAAAATTTAATTATGATGTGATTTACTTTTAATGTTCATATGTAGTCATTCGTGCAGGTTTTATTACATTTGAATTCTTTAATTTCACGAGAAGTGTTTGTGTATAATACATTTATTTTTTGTATTTCACAAAGTTTGTAGTTTGATTAGGGTTTTAATTGTTATATCTCCGCGTTATTTATTCGGGGAATTTTTTATATATTGAGGCTTTATTTCCTTCGAAATTTCTGTTTAACAGTATAAGATTTCATCTTCCCCATTTTGAATTTTTTCTTATTCAGGCGTCCAAAAGCAATATGTATTGTTCAGGATTACGATGCAAGTTAGGATTATGTGATGTGTGCGTTTTTCATTGCAAAATAAAATTCCTTTTTTTCCTATTCATATTAAGCTTGAAATTTGATTGTGGAAAGAAAATTTTGACCTTGGTTCCGATACTTTGGTTCATACCTGGAAAACTTTATGTAATAACTGATATTTTATATTTCATCATAGGAAATATATATTATAAATTTATAAATTCCTAAGATTTACTATATATAAGTATATATATATAGTTAATATATATATTATAATATATATATATATATAATATATATATATGTATATATATATATATATATATTATATATATATATTTTATATATATATCTATATATTATATATATATATATATCTATATATAATATATATATATATATATATATATATATATATATATATATATATATGCAACTGCTTTACAACGACTAAGAACTCCTTAATATCAAGGTCGAGTAGAATACTTGGAATATATACTAGCTGTTTAGAGATCAAATTGCCAAGTGACACTGCCAAGAGAGATGTTTAATTATGGTTTGTTTAATCAGATAAGGTCGATCGATGGGAGTGTCCCTACAATGTGGATGCAAGTGATAATATTATTGTCCCTTAGCTCAAAGAAAGGAAAGCTGTAAGGGATTGAGTAACTAGTCTCACACTAGTTTGCTTAGAATGTCCGGAAAAGCGTTTGGAAGTTGGTTAGAAATTTAGTGAACAGAAAGAAAGACAGGGCAGTGATATAGTGTTGTCGGGTTACCCTGCTCTAGTTTCCATCAAAACTATTATGTAAAAAGGTTAAACAATGTAGAGAAACGAAAGTCGATGTATATGTGTGTGTATATATATACACCTACAAAATAGGTTTGTGCAATGGTACAATTACTAGAAGAACCTCAATAAACTGGATGGTATCTAGCGGAGTTTTTTATTCAGAAAAGTTATAAACTTTCAAGGACAACCAGTCCTCATTATCAAGTATCCATGCTTACTTGATAATGAGGATTGGTTGTCCTTGAAAGCTTATAACTTTTTTGAATAAATAGCTCCGCTAGATATCATCCAGTTTTAATGAGGTCCTTCTAGTAATATACTTATACATACATGCATACATACACAAACATACATACATACATATATATATATATATATATATATATAGTAATATATATTATATTATATATATATATATAGATTTTCATTATGTTATGTACATTTATATACAACATATATAAATGTATATAATGTAAATATATTTATTTATGCCCATACACATATATACATATATATATATATATATATATATATATATATATATATATATATATATATATATATATACAGGTCATGTGGAGTGTGGTGAAACTGATAGTGGCCATAACAGTACAAAGTCTAGAATTAAGAGCTTTAGAGGGGATTTTGTTAAAACAAAATACTGCCAGGGAATGTTTTTAAGAGTTTAACTACTCTGCTGCTGAAGTAGGTTACGATTGCATTACTGTTCTTTGTATTCAACCCCTCTGACGATTCTGGGCGGTGGTTATGCAATCAACCTGCTTCTCTGTTTGTCTCGCCACAAGATCCCAAAAGTTATCGATGGATTATTATGAAATTATCGATGGATGTAGGGAAAGGGGGCGGCTTTGGGTAGCGTGGTTAAGGAAGAGTTGATAGATACTTCGGATGTTTCTTCACTACCGGTCACTTTTGAACAAAGCTTGACTTCACATTATTAACTGACTGGGATTGGAGAATGTTCGTGCTTACTGAAATCTTTTCGCTCGATTACCAGAGGGCTGGATTTCTTTTTTTAAGAAGATGCAGTAGAATTGTTACTTTATGAGAATTGAAGAGTCCGTGAAAGGTGGAAAAGCTGATATTTTATTTGGCCTTTGAAGGCGGTAAAGCTTTTGACGGTTACATACAAACATAAATACATTTTTATACATAAATACATTTTTATACCTTAGTGTGAATGAGGAGTTGGTTATACAGTTTTAAAAGAGTTGGTTATACATTTATAAAACAGTTGGTTGGTTATAAATTTTGAAACGAGTTACTTATACATTTCAAAAAGCTTTGGTCATACATTTCAAAAAGAGTTGGTTATACATTTCAAAAAGAGTTGATTTACGTTTTTTAAAAGTGGGTCATACATTTCAAAAAGAGTTGGGTATACATTTCTAAAAGAGTTGGTTACACATTTTTAATAGGATAAACACCCAACTAAAACTACTCCACTCTACGGAAGGGACTTCCTTGATGAATCATCTCCATAACCTCTAAATCAATCATTTAAAAAGGCTCTTCTTCTACGTGCTTGAAACGTTTTCCAGTGATTCCCTGAATTGCTTCACATTGTCAGCTTCGTATGAATGGAATCAGTTCATCCCACTTTATCAGAACGAACTAAATTGATACGTGATAAAAGTAAGTTAGATAATGTTTAGAAAGTGGTGCCAAAAGTGTGACGTCAGGTGGTAAGGACATGAGACTTACATTAATTCCACCATATTGTTATTTATATGTTAGTGGCTTATTTTGCAGAGGAAAGATACCTTGTTTACATTTTGGTGGAAAAAGGAACTCGCATGAAATATATAAATGATCAGATAAAAGTGAATAGAAAAGCCTTGTCTTTAAAATAATTTTAGGCGTTAATAACCTTCTTAATTTTCATTTCTTCTGGAGTATCTGTCTTGCTTTGACTGATTACATCTTGAACAAATGTGCCACGTATAAAATATGAACGATGACATACATTATTATTATTATTATTATTATTATTATTATTATTATTATCTGAAAGATGAGTTCCATTAGGGCTAATTTTGTCACCATCTATGCATAAGTTCTTTGTCTTATAGTATACGTACATAATTATGTCTAGAATATGTGAATACCCAGGTGCATTATATTAAATTCACAATTTTTCTTTTTCAGGTAAGTCATGAAAGATCTGATGAAAGTGTTCAGTCTTCTAACAAAGGCAAGTCATTATTAGTGTTCTAATGAGTTCCTTGTTGTGGATCACCACTATTTCGAAGGGAGAAATAGGTTTCGATGGAAATGTTGCAATATGAACTTGATGCAGTAAGCTCATTGTTAGCTCTGGAACTTGCCATTTTCAAATCAATATCAGAGGCTGCGTTGACTTGTTGGTACATAGTCTTCAACCTTCCACGCCTGCCCTGCAGTAACACGGAGGGCCACGTTGAGAATGATACACCCATGGATGATAGATTTTTAGAGAGGGAAACAATCAAGAACAATCTAGAAGGGAACATGAAAGGTCTTAAAAACGCCGCTTGTGATATATATTTAGCCTAAGTAAAGATACGTCGATTGGTGACATTCTTTTAATTTTTTCTATTCTTTGAGTTTGCTTAAACGAAATTGGTTCGCGGAGGTGTGTAGTCTGGATTTGGTAGCATTGTATAACTGTGTTAAGATTACTACTATGAGATTCAGGGCCTGTGTAACACGGTTTTTTCGCAATAACTTTTTATCTATGCATTTCATAAATATAACGCTTATTCGGAATACACATTATATCTACACATAAATTTTGACTGTATTCTGCATTACGTAGGTTGAATAAATTTGGTACTTACAATGTAAAAGTGACTTTTTTTGAAGACGGGCCAACTTACTCAGAGAAAAGGTTTCGAACACACTCGTTACGTAACTTATGACAGCATTTCTTCCCTCTTTCTCGATGAATGATTGGCTATACGTAACAAAGGCTATACCTCTGGCAACAATGGCAAACAAATTTAAATACAAGCGAAGCAGCACACCTTTATGAACTCTGAACCTCTCCACTGATAATTGTCATAATGAACAAACCAACAAAATATGTTAATAATACAAAAACACTTCGATTATTAGTCTAACTCCCAAAATAAGTTTCCTAAGAAATTACAGTCTGCTTTATAGGTCACAATCAGATTGGCAAGATGTAAGGAATAGATGGTAATTTTCAAAAACATAGTAGACAAGCTAGATTTGATAACTGCTATATCCAATGTCATGCAATTTTTATTTATTGGCTATCTACCTATTTACTAAAAAAAAAAAAATAGCCGGCACCTTCACCAATAATTATCGTCAGAATGATAACTTCATGAGGCTCCACCCACTTTGGCCTCGTTATAATTCAGGATAACACTGAAGGCTATCATGGGCATTGTTGGATTAGAAAATCTAACCTCTGGCTATAAAAACTCATTTCTCGAGTAGTTGTAAGAAGTGCTAAATGATCCTCAGGGATCCCAGCAGTTGGCCTAAGCGTTTAATTCATGTACTATATTACTGCTATACCGTTGCGGCACTACTGCTACAGTAGTATTACTACGCTAGCACAGATACCCCACCCACATCTATGTATCGTTCCGCCATTCATATAGTCTTTGGGTTTCAGAGCCGATGGAACAAGGTGAATGGGTTTCTGTCTAGTGGATGGGCGGCGCAACATTACGTCAAAAGGTGTTTACTTTGCTTACGTAATGAATGTTTTTCGACTCTTGGCTCGTAATCATTGGCCATGGCGTCGGCTAGATCATTTTTACTCTATAAAAATTAAAACTATCGGGTTTAGGTTATTGATAATGCTGACAAAATTTGTGTGTGGTTGTAAAATATACATATGTCAACTTTCAGCTACATCCGATGCTTTGACAAAGAGCAAAGTCCAAAAAACCGTGTTACAGAGGCCCTGAATCTCATTAGTAGTAGCAAGAAATTTTATTATCGTGAAATTCCTCTTGCACAACTGAATGGCGTTTTTAGTGTTTCCACTGATTGTGGTTCCATAGATTGAGGGGTCAGAGATGTGTATTTCTGGTGAGCGAAGTTCACTCTCGACGTGGTTCGGAAGTCATGTAAAGCCGTTGGTCCCGTTGCTGAATAACCATTGGTTCCGTGCACCGTAAAAACACCATACAAACAAACAAAAATAGGCAGAAGCTACTCAAGTATACCTGAATTATATCTTACACTGCTTTCCTGCAACGATGTAAGTTATGCACCTCATTGGTCATTGCCCGTAAAGTGGTGTAAATTGGTTGGGAATATTTATTTGGTCGAATATACATTTTACTGAAAGCGCTGGATTGTCAGTTTATGAGATATTGACTTCTATTTAAAGAAGTAGTCCTTTACCAGTTAAAATACAGGTAACTCGACTGATGAAATTTTCATATTTTAAAAGAATTTCATCAGCTTGTTCACACACTTACTTCTTTAGCTGCCATTATTGATAAATCAGAAATTCTCCAATTACTGGTCTAAGGTCCTGCGAAATTGATTTTCCTTTGGCTCTTGAAAGTTTTGGAGTTTAGGATTCCTTTTGAGCTCTGCGAATTTCTTTAGTGGCCACTTCAGAAAATCTTTTCATGTCTGATGTTGATTTTTCATCACGACCATCTCTTGACATACCTTTGATCACATTTTAAAAAAATATTTCTTTCGTTCTTGTTCTCTAAAAGCCGTAGTGGTATTCCTTTGGTTTCAACTTAAGCAATTACACACAATTACTTGTTGTTTTAAAAGCAAGAGAGCAAGAAATTATAATGTATATATTCCATTGACTTTAACA
>NC_061089.1:47367396-47402396 GCF_015104395.2 Macrobrachium nipponense | reverse complement strand
GTCCGTTTTCCTTTCTCTCTCTCTCTCTCTCTCTCTCTCTCTCTCCTCATTCATTGGAATGATGATTGTAAATACCTTCAAAGGCATTTCTAAGGAGGACGTACACAGAGAAAATTAATACTTACGAATTCCTTTAACTCTCTCTCTCTCTCTCTCTCTCTCTGGAACCATTATTGTAAATATCTTCTCAGATATTTCCAAACAACGTACCATACACAAAGAAAGTCTATACACTCTAATTGCACTGCCACTCTATAATGTTCTTATTATATAAATGCGTCGCCATGATCGAATGTCATTCATTATAAAAAGAACAATTCATAAGGAATAGATAGATTCGTAAGGTTTTCTGTGTTCTATTCATTATTGGGTGGTTGTAATGCTGTTGATTAAGACAAAGCTGGCCATATGCAAGCGCTATTGCACAAAGGCGGTCAGTAAACCATATACTAGCAGGTAGTCGTGGTTCTGTCTTTATGTGAGTATAGGTTTTACAGTCAAACTCTGTTTCTTCTCCTCTTTCGAACAAATGGAGAATTTGAGTGAGGTATCCCATTTTATAGATCTAAATATAGTTAGTATATACGTATATATGTATACATACACACACACACATTTATTTATATATATATAATATATATATATACTATATATATATATATGTGTGTTGTGTGAGTGTGTGTGTGTGTGTGTGTGTGTGTGTGTGTGTGTAAAAGTTGTTAGTAGTAGTAGTAGTAGTAGTAGTAGTAGTAGAAGAGAGAGAGAGGCTGTTTAACATACCAGTCCGAAGATAATTTATCTTTTAATCTACATAAGCTTGTCCCTTCATAATTATCTCACTAATTTTTCAAACCTAATCTGCAGCTTTACCATTTTATAAAACCAGATATCAGTCATTTAGAAGAGTATCCTATAAAATCACTCTCGGAAAAATATAATCCTTGCAAGCACTAGATGACAAACTCTCTGGGAAAGTTATAAAGGATATTGTATTCTTATTAACAACAAACTAAAGTATTAAGTTTATTTGATGGGTGGCGCAATAACTGTAACACAAGACGAGCTGTGCTCAATATTTATTTGCAATATCTGCATTAATGCGATATTTATTTGCAATCATTCCCTTCACCGCAAATATCATCAAGCAGAAAAAGAAAATCGCCATATTTGAGAGTTACAAACCTTGTGACGGAATGTTTTCTGAGAAAAAGCTGCTGTTGTGGGGATGCTGAAGTCATAAGGCCTTTAGTTGTTTTTATACGTATTGTATATTGAAATAAGAGGTTAACAATGGAAGTCGTTCTGGGTCCTCACAAGATTGTTGATGTTACCGAACCTGGGACTTGTTTTTGCTTTTCTGCTTGGAGGTATTGGGATACAGACGTCAGAGATATTTCGTGATAAAAACCTAGGTCTTCTCTCTCTCTCTCTCTCTCTCTCTCTCTCTCTCTCTCTCTCTCTGGACATATTTTTCAGATTCTGTTGTGCTAGATAATATTTAAGTCAGTGTTATTTCATAATAAATAGCTCTTTCTCTCTCTCTCTCTCTCTCTCTCTCTCTCTCTCTCTCTCTCTCTCTCTGGAATTATTTTTGTGATCCTGTGTTATACGCAATAACTACATCTCACCATCATGGCTCTCTCTCTCTCTCTCTCTCTCTCTCTCTCTCTCTCTCTCATTCCTGAATTTTGTGAAATATTAGTTTCTAATTTTCTTTCTTAAAATTTATTATCACCAACACTCACACTCTCGTCCCTAATCACAGTAGATCTCAATGTTCTTTCCTTCCCACTTGTGGTGTTAAATCCAAGAAACATTTTCCTCCTTATCGCAAGAAAGAAAAAGGGCCAAAAATCATTCTGCTGCTGGAGATTCCGAACAGGTGAAATTGACAAATTAAGACGTTCAGGTTTCGACCAGGGTTTGGGCGTATTTGAAATAATTGAAGTTGAACACACGTCAGCCTTGTCAGAACCGGAAGTCAGGTTTTTTTTTAACGAGCTGCAGATAATTTTTCTTTTGCTATTTCTGTTATTTGTTTAATTATTATCACTGAAGCTCCACATCCTGTTGGGGGTTATATTTCCATTCGTTATATGCTTTGCTCGTATAGATAAATCTCTGGCGTAGCCATAACCAATACGCAAATAAATTAGGGAAGGAAGAGTTATGGTTAAATAAGCCAAGTCATTTCCATTAATTCAAAGATATCATTTCATCTGAGGAGCTGTTTTCTTTTAAAATCCAAATTTCGATGAAATACCTGTTTACATCACATTTAAATAAATGTTAGCGAAATTGTTGTACTGGACGCGTCGGTGAGAAATTGTTATTCCCGGGAGAAATTCAGTGACGGATGTTTATATATAGTTTAATTAAGCGCTTGCGTAATGCGTAATTTGATAAATTGCTCAGTTACGATGGGTTGGATTTTTATGTCAGCTTTGAAAATAAATGTCCTGATCCTGACGGTGCTCTTAACTATATGGAAACTACGCGAGTTTTTCCATTTCATACTCCCCAATTAAGTAGCATGTTGTTTTTCCGTTAACGGGCAAGTGGGCCTTAGTGTATGTAAGTAATATTATCAAAGTATTAATATGACCAAAGACAAAACAAGAATTATTTGAATATTGTTGAGCCTAACGATGTAGCTGGTTAAAGCCCCTTACGTATTTTTAAGACAAACTCCTTCTTTGTGTTTATCGTCCCGTGTGAAATTATATTTTCCTCTCATTTAACACACAGCCAGTTACTGAGCGTAGTGATAGTTCTTTTGGTAAATTCTAAGAACCTCTTCATATATAGGCGTTCGTATTTCTTAGGACATTACTTATAAAGAGCTAGAAGAACGGTCACGTGACACAAAGGTGACTATGTCAAGAGTGTAAGGGAATAAGACAGAGTTGCCTGGGCTCCAAAATAACTCTCTCTCTCTCTCTCTCTCTCTCTCTCTCTCTCTCTCTCTGTGTAAACTCAAAAGGTAATTTTTAGGTCGTCTATTTATGGGAGAAGGGGCGTTTTTGCTAGAAATACATATGTAACGTTTTCAAAGTTAAGCCCTTCTCTTACCTTCTCATACCAACTTTGCTATTATTATTCAGAAGATAAACCCTATTCAAATGGAACAAGTGCATAGGGGCCATTGACTTGACATTCAAGCTTCCAAAGAATAGATAGGGTATTCATTTGAAAGACGTAACAGATGGTAATGGGCAATACAGAAAAAAAGAGATCAGTTATTACAAAAGGAAAATTAATTAACAAATTAATAAGTAAATACATCAAAATGTAAGTAAATTATTAAAACACAAGGGGAATTACTTTAGGGTAGTAAGGCCTTGCCTCTTCACTTGTACTTTTGAAGTTTCAGTTGCACGACTTCCTCTGACGGTGTCAGGAGGAAGGACCTCTGGAATTGAGAAGTAAGAGAGAGAGAGAGGCACCGATTCCATTCCTCCTTTTTTAAAACGGGACTTCCCCTATGGAAATGGGTGCCATACCGAGCGATACTTTCTGCTATCATTTAAGTTAACTTAAGAGGCGCTTCTGGAAAACAATAGAAACAATCGGAAGAGAGAACCGTAAAATAGATGTTGTGCAATTCCAAAGATCCTCTCCACTCTTCCCACCCCCCAACACCTCCCCACACCCTCCCCCCACCCCCTCCCCACCCTCGCCTCAAAGGCGCTTCAAAGAAATGAATATTGGTTTTCCAAGGACAGGAATGAAGACGCCAAGCGTCTTATATTAAAAGAACAAAAAGTCTCCTCCTCTGAGCTGCCTAGCTATTCTGGCTCCTCTTTTCAAACGAGTTCTCTCTTCGGAGAATGATCGAGTTGCTTCTCTTTTATATACAATTGCCTTTCGAGGTGTGTGAGAGGAACGATGCAAGGGACGTGTTCTTTTCTGCCTTGTAACAACAAAGTTATTTCGGCCAACCAAGTTCTAGGAAAAAGCCGCCTCCAACCGACCCTAACTTGGTGAATTCTGTTTTGACTGTAAACTGTCACGTTTTGGGTGTCATTTCCCGTTTTCTTGGTGTATTTCTTGCATACTTGCTAATTTCTCTCTTATCTCCTCTCTCTACTCGTCTCTCTCTTCCTCTCTCTCTCTCGCTCTCTCTCTCTCTCTCTCTCTCTCTCTCGTCTCTCTCTCTCTATATATATATATATATATATATATATATAGGATATATATACGTATAATATATATACTATATATATATATATATATATATATATATATATATTATATATAGAATTATATATATATATATATATATATATATATTATATATATCATATATATATATCTATTAGATATGATATATATATATATATATATAACATAACTATATATATATATATATATATATATATATATATATATATATATTAAAACGTTCGTTGATTTTATGAAAATGTTCATAAAGAATTTGCACTGCACTTATGTTTCCCTTTATACAATTTTTCTCCTAGAAAAACCCGTAGCTTTTTCTGTGAAATGTGTGATTATGCTATAGTTTAGCTGTTTTACTCCCTTGTGGACCTGCTTTGAGGATTTTGCATGTGGGAGAGTTATGCTTCTTATGGTAAATTTTATTATCCTCAAACTATATTTTAGGGTGAATGCATAATTTTCTTTTACATCGTTAAGAGCAATTTCCCACTGAAGATAAGCCTTGCTTTTTTTTTCTTTTCTTTCTGTAGATTTTCCAAAACCGTAGACATTTGTTTTTAAGACGTCCCTTCGGCTCGTAGCTGAATCACCGTTCAATCTTTTTACCTCCGTTCATAAGCGCTATCGTTTATCTTCCTTTCCTCCCTTTGCTATCAGTCGTTTCACAGTGCAACTGAGTGGTTTTCCTCCTGTTATACGTTAAAAACCTTTCTACTCTCAGTTCTCCTTTCAGCGCTGAATGACCTCATAGGTCCCAGCGCTTGGCCTAGGTTTTATAATCACCCAGGAAAAAATAGATTTACCCTTTCCCTAAAAAAATAAAAATCTAAAAAAAACCACAATAATATATATATATATGCAGAAGCCAGGTACTATGTCGTACCATCTAAGTAAATGGGGATACATCCACAGTGAAGTAAATTCCTCTTGTAGTTTAAAATATATATTACTTGTATAGGATTAAAGCTTTCGACCATCAACTGTGGTCTTGTTCACTAAAGTGAACAAGACCACAGTTGATGGTCGAAAGCTTTAATCCTATACAAGTAATATATATTTTAAACTACAAGAGGAATTTACTTCATTGTGGATTGTATCCCCATATATATATATATATATTTATATATATATACTATATATATATATAGATATATATATATATATATAATAAAATATATATTCATACATACATACATACACACACACACACACGCGCACACACGCAAACCACACACACACACACACACACACACACACACACATATATATATATATATATATATATATATATATATATATATATATATATATATATATATTATATATATATATATATATGATTTTGGAAGGCTCTTGATGTTTTTTTATTGTTCAAAAATTGAATGATAAGATTTAACACTGCTTATACCAGACTTAGTTTTTTGTGTATTTTGTCCACTTGGAAATAAACAGAAATAAGTAGAAAAACTGGACTGAGTTACAAGAAAGTAGTTGAATTTTGTTGATTTGCAACGCACACAAACCCAGCTGCAAAGCCTTCAAAGATTACATTGTCATGTGCATGAGAGAGCCGAGGAGTCGCCTCTTCGTTTATTTTCTCTTTATCTCTAGTCATCACGTTTTATTTCGAATGTATATTCGATATGTAGTCGGTAATACGCATTAATCATAAATTATCCTTCAGATAAATAAGCTGGTACTAAAAGATTTTTTTTTTCCGCCCACTAAATGGAAGTGCGTAGTTACTCGGCCAGTTTAAATCATTGTCGAATTGTTTGTTTTCGTTTCTCATGTTAATAAACTTCTTTCACGATCATCTTCTCGATGTTTGACTGCTCCAAGTGTGAGTAGACTTGACCTAATTTATGGGGTTGGTGACCTCGGTTTGGAGTTCACCTTCTGAAGTGATTCCCAATAGTAATTTGCGCTCCTAATTTACGGCACTGTGAGCTATACTGTTGTTTTGATCGTTCGTAATTAGGAGTTCCCTCTCATTACACGGAATGGTAATGATGGAAGAGAAGGTTAATGAAGGAAGGCGTGGTATAGTTAATGAATGACGCCTGTCAATGATAGCATCACTGTTTACTGTGGGCAGTAGCGTTGAAAATTATAGCTTTTATTACGACATTTAATTTTCATAGGATCTTCTCTATTCATTCTACAATCTTCTTTTCATCAGTATGTTGCTGGTGTATCAAGTTTGCTAACAACAGATAAAGATTTTATGCTGTCTTAGTTATATTTCCTCTAACGTGTCGACTCGCGCTCTGGCGCCCATCAATATTATTATTATTATTATTATTATTATTATTATTATTGTTTTTTTTTTCTTTTCTTTTCTTTTTTTTTTTTTGCTCTATCACAGTCCTCCAATTCGACTGGGTGGTATTTATAGTGTGGGGTTCCGGGTTGCATCCTGCCTCCTTAGGAGTCCATCACTTTTCTTACTATGTGCTCCGTTTCTAGGATCACACTCTTCTACATGAGTCCTGGAGCTACTTCAGCCTCTAGTTTTTCTAGATTCCTTTTCAGGGATCTTGGGATCGTGCCTAGTGCTCCTATGATTATGGGTACAATTTCCACTGGCATATCCCATATCCTTCTTATTTCTATTTTCAGATCTTGATACTTATCCATTTTTTCCCTCTCTTTCTCTTCAACTCTGGTGTCCCATGGTATTGCGATATCAATGAGTGATACTTTCTTCTTGACTTTGTCAATCAACGTCACGTCTGGTCTATTTGCACGTATCACCCTATCTGTTCTGATACTATAGTCCCAGAGGATCTTTGCCTGATCGTTTTCTATCACTCCCTCAGGTTGGTGCTCATACCACTTATTACTGCAAGGTAGCTGATGTTTCTTGCACAGGCTCCAGTGGAGGCCTTTTGCCACTGAATCATGCCTCTTTTTGTACTGGTTCTGTGCAAGTGCCGGACATTCGATTGCTATGTGGTTTATGGTTTCATTTTTCGTATTGCACTTCCTACATATGGGAGAGATGTTATTTCCGTCTATCGTTCTTTGAACATATCTGGTTCTTAGGGCCTGATCTTGTGCCGCTGTTATCATTCCTTCAATTTCCTTCTTTAGCTCTCCCCTCTGTAGCCATTGCCATGTGTCATCGCTGGCTAGTTCTTTAGTCTGTCTCATGTATTGTCCGTGCATTGGTTTGTTGTCCCAGTCCTCTGTTCTGTTTGTCATTCTCCTATCTCTGTATATTTCTGGGTCTTCGTCTACTTATATTAGTCCTTCCCATGCACTCTTTAGCCACTCGTCTTCACTGGTTTTCAGATATTGCCCCAGTGCTCTGTTCTCGATGTTGACGCAGTCCTCTATACTTAGTAGTCCTCTCCCTCCTTCCTTTCGTGTTATGTATAGTCTGTCCGTATTTGCTCTTGGGTGTAGTGCTTTGTGTATTGTCATATGTTTCCTGGTTTTCTGGTCTATGCTGCGGAGTTCTGCCTTCGTCCATTCGACTATTCCTGCGCTGTATCTGATTACTGGCACTGCCCATGTGTTTATGGCTTTTATTATATTTCCGGCGTTGAGTTTTGACTTGAGTATCGCCTTGAGTCTCTGCATATATTCTTTCCTGATCGTGTCCTTCATCTCTTGGTGTTTTATATCCCCTCCTTCCATTATTCCTAGGTATTTGTATCCAGTCTCATCTATGTGTTTGATGTTGCTCCCATCTGGTAGCTTTATCCCTTCAGTTCTCGTTACTTTGCCTTCTTGTATGTTGACTAAGGCGCATTATTATTATTATTATTATTATTATTATTATTATTATTATTATTATTATTATTATTATTATTATTATTATTATTATTATTATTATTTGTTTAAAAAGATATCCACAATTATATATTAAGAATATAATTTTATGTAAAAATATATAACAAAGACTTTCGAACACCTGAACGTTGTTCCTTCTCAGTGAACGTTAAAATGTAATGAAGAGGAAAGTTTCCTCCCGAAGAGCATCTAAAAAGGTGGGCGAGGCGAGAAAATAACAGCTCATCATCGAAGTGCTTGTTCGTGTATTAGGTAATCCCGAACTCAACAGGCAGTTGCGCCAACCTCCTCGATCACCGAACCTGTGAAGTTGCTCCTGCTTGCACTACATAGGTGCCATAGTCGGAAACATCCACATGGACGTCGGCTATCTGGAGAGAGAGGGGAAGAGGAAGCAGAGCATCAGGGTTCACATGGTCAACGACAGTTTTAAAATTAAAATCTTTTAAGTATTGCCTGGCAATGAAACTGTTGATAAAAGGGTCTTCATTACTAAACGACTTATTATCCTCAAAAGATATTCCAATGTTTATAGCGTCGCCTTCAACTAATTTGTGCACCATCCCAATTGATTCTGTGGTCTAAATTAAAGCTATAAGCCACCAAAGGAGGTTGGCGCAACTGCCTGTTGAGTTAGGGATTACCTAATACACGAACCAGCACTTCGATGATGGGCTGTTATTTTCTCGCCCCGCCCACCTTTTTAGATGCTCTTCGGGAGGAAACTATCCTCTTCATTACATTTTAACGTTCACTGAGGAGGAACGCCGTTCAGGTGTTCGAAAGTCTTTCTTATATATTTTTTTTACATAAAATTACTTTTTTATTATAAAATTGTGGATATTTTTTTAACAAATTGTTTTCACGAAACTGTGAATTTCTTAACATCATCATCATTATTATTATTATTATTATTATTATTATTATTATTATTATTATTATTATTGATTATTATTATTATTATTATTATTATTATTATTATTATTATTATTATTATTATTATTGAAAAAGAAACCCACAAAATCACTTTGTAACTTGTTTACTTCTAAGTATTTACATTTAGTTTTATTCCACACTCGAGTACTTTCAGGCCCTGTCTGTGGCCCATTCTCAAGAGATGTTTGGGATGTTAGCCTGAGTCAAGGCTAACATCCCAAACATCTCTTGAGAATGGGCCACAGACAGGGCCTGAAAGTACTCGAGTGTGGAGTAAAACTAAATGTAAATACTTAGAAGTAAACAAGTTACAAAGTGATTTTGTGGATTTCTTTTTCAATCTTCAGAAGAAAACTGAAAGAAGTTTTTGTTTGGATGATTATTATATTATTATTATTATTATTAGTTATTATTATTTTATTATTATTATTATTATTATTATTATTATTATTAAAGAGAACCTCATTTAAGATATTGAGAAACTGCAATATCAACGCAACGGCATCCACACGGCCGTTCTTTTTTATATCACTCGTTTGAAAGAGTCTTCTTCCATTATTATTATTATTATTATTATTATTATTATTATTATTATTATTATTATTATTTTATTATTAAAGTAAATGACGTTAGAGGAATCTTTATTTTTCGTTTGTCTTTGTTTTATTAGAACATCTCGCGAACAATTAAAAGGTTTTGAATTTTTTTTTTTATCATTCACCAGGCGACCCATTCCCGATGCTAGGTATCTGAGACTGACTTACTTTACTTTATCTTCCCGCCACTGGCCAGTGGCATAAGGCTGATACAGTTCCTCTCCATCTGTCTCTATCCTGAGCCATTTCCCTCGCTTCCTCTAGGTTCTGGGTTTCATCTTCAAGATCTCTGACAATTATGTCTATCCACCTCGTTCTTGGCCTACCCAGTGGTCCTCTCCCTATTTGTACTGCTCTCAGTGCTCTCCTGGGGTCTCTATCCCCATCCCTGCACTGACCAGAACAGAGGAGAGAAGGTTGGATGCTTTTGAGATGAAGCTGCTGAGGAGGATACTTGGCATTAAATGGAACGATTTTGTAAGGAATGAAGACATCTGGATAAGATTAGGGCAAATGCCAGTCAGTATCAGGCTGAAGAGGGGAAGGCTGAAATGGTTTGGACATGTTGAGAGGTATCTGAGAAGACCCAACTATTTATTACTGTGAAAACTATCTCGTATATTGTTCTCAACTTTACTACCCATAATTTAAAAAAGGAAAAGAACACTAGTGGAGAAAACTTAAGTATTGCAATCCATCGAAATCCTATGAATCACCAATTCGTTCTTTTCAAAACAATTTAAGTTTCTGAAAGGTTCTGTGCTTTGGTCACTCCTAATCTCATATTTTATACTTTCTGCTGGTCAGGCCTCAAAGTTGCTGTTTGCAGTTCTCATATGACCCCTAGAAGATTTGGGCTGTAAAATGAATTTAGTGCCTCACTGCCTTTTTTTTCCATCGATTAAAACTACTGCATCTCGTCATCAACTAAGAAAGAGTTGCCCGGGAGCTATTTACAGAGATAGAAATAAAGCCCTTGGCAAGGAATATGGCTCACACAGGTATGCGCCAGACCTTTATCAAATTTCTGTCTGTAAGATGTTGCAGATGTAGCAAAGTCTTCAGTCCTAATTTTTATAGCCTTTTCTCTCTTTAAGAGACAGGTCACTCGGCTTCCTCTTGTGGACAAGATACCGTGATGGCATAAGGCCACTTTTTCACATTTCTCTCCTCTTTCATTCCTCCAGGACCTGGCTTAGGAAGACTTGTCAGTTGCCCAACGCTGTTATTGTTATTCAAAAGTATTTATCATTCAAAAAGTTTTTCAAGTTTTATGTGATTTGTCTACTTCTCAAAATAATTTGGGCAAAGTGATTCAGTGTAATGAATTTTAATGCATCATATGTCAAGATTTGTATTTTACACTTGGGATATGAGGCCTGAGAAATTGTATATTTCATAAATGCACGTTGACTACTGCAACAGTGGGAAAACTAGTAGGTGTCGAAAATCTCCGCAATAATCTTGACGAATGCTTTCCAAATTTTGATGCGACCTGCATAATTGATTATGCGGTTCATCGAGAATGTGACAGATGGTCTGAAAGGTGCCATATTTCATCATGTTCTGATTTACATATAAATTGACTGCAGTGCGTTGCTGGCACTATTAAGGAGAATGGAAATTTTGACTGTAAATATGATGATAACAGGAGTATAAAAACTTGAATAAATCTATAGAAATTATAGTCATTATTATAACGTGTAGCTTATAAATCGTCTTTATTATTATATTTCTCTTGCCTGCAGATAGATGTCGAATAAATCTTTAGAGGATATGGATCGATATTCTGCTCATGTTGTTTATTTTACTCTTTGGCGTAAGAGTCAAATAACAGTAAGAGCAGAATATCTTTCAATCTTTCCATGTCCTTAGGTAATTTATCACAAAATTTAATCCTCGGGTAATTTATTACAAAATTTATCTACAGCGAGAATATAATACACACTGCAACAACGGCAGTTCTTTTAAAAAACACTGCCCTAGAAGAGGGACTCAAGGACTCCTCTCATATTATTATAACAATTTTAGTAGCATCAAAACAATTATTAAAATAGTTTTAAGAATTTGCATTCTTGGGCAATCACCATCTACACTCTTGGCACATGCTTTGCAGTTATAAGTTAGCATGATTCTCTGATCTGCTGCCAGATTGCCAAATTGAAAATGACATTTGGTACGCGAGGACTCTTATATGAGTGTGTTGGCGTAATATTAATTTAAACGTGATTGAAGTCCTCTTTTTCGTGTGCTTCTTCCTGACTTCTTCAGTTTATTCATAAGGTTCTTTATGACTTGATTTTATTAGATTTCTCCGGGACTTTTCTTCCATTTTATTCTTAGCTTTCTTTATGAATTCTCCATCTGATTCTTAAGGTTATTTATGACTTAATTTTATTAGATTTCTTCTGGACTTCTCTTCCATTCTATTCTTAGCTTTCTTTATGAATTCTCTATCTGATTCTTAAGGTTATTTATGACTTAATTTTATTAGATTTCTTCTGGACTTCTCTTCCATTTTATTCTTGGCTTTCTTTATGAATTCTCCATCTGATTCTTAAGGTTATTTATGACAATTTTATTAGATTTCTTCGGGACTTTTTTTTATTTTATTCTTACCATTCTTTATGACTTCTTTGCCTCAATAAAGAAAAGAAAAGTGTTAGCATTTAGGTTTAGAGTCATCATAAATGTTTCTATCTGCCCAGAGTAAGTTAAAAAAAAAAGGAAAAACTTGTAGGTAAGAAATTAGGCAGAAAAAAAAAGTCTCTGAAATAGTGTGGAAATATTTAGTATAGTTGCATTAAACTCTTGATTTAATTACCCTTCGGACCAGTTATAAAAATCGATTTTACCGCGTAAAACACATTATGTATAAATATAATATATATATATATATTTAATATATAAAATATATAATATCTATATATATATATATATATAGATATAAATTAAATATATTATATATATATAAATAAATATATATACATATATTATAAATAAATATAAAAATATATATTATATATATATATATATATCATATATATATATATATTAATTAAATTTATATATATAAAATAAATATAATAGTATATAATATAATAATATATATATATTATATATATATATAATATATATATATTTAAAATGAAAATTTTTTTTATTTTTTTATTATTAGTTATTTAGCTACTGATTAATAGAAGCAAACTGCTCAAGATTAGGAGTGTTGGTAAATGAAAATGTACTGAATATATTCATCGTCGTAATTTTTATTTTAAGACTGAACGTGTTCTGAACACTTAAAAACCTTGCAATAGAATTTACATAAAAGAATGACCATGTTCCTGTTTTATATGTTTTATTTATTATCGTCACCCCTAACTGTTACATTTTCGGATACTTACCATACTAGGCTGAGTGATTTATGAGTACTAAAACTGAAGTCACAACATGGGTTATTGACGCCATACTGAAAATTAAATAAGAAACTGAAAAAAATCAAAATGGCTTTCATATAAGAAAAACTCTAATTATATATATATATAGTTATATATATAGATATATATTATATATATATATATATATATATTTATGTATATATATATATATATATATATATATATATATAAACAAACGTTATGCATACATACACCTACTTCATTGGTATATAATCTAAATCTTGCTTAGGAGGCCCCCCTCCCTAGTAAAGATATACAACTGCTCTATATTGCGATATTCCCCGAAAATTACAGCAGGCCTAAAATGTCCTCCTGTTTCTCGTCCCCAAGAAGAGAACTTAATTCGAAAATTGAAGACTCCACAATAAAATGGATCTCTGTAGAAGAAAAAGGACAGGTAGACGAAGCAGCCCGTCATTGGACGTCGTAAATTTCTTTGGGTACTTAAGTATGACAGGTGAATTCGTGGGGAAGCCAAACTACCACAACCACGATCATCCTCGATAAGACAATAAAAGAGCGCAGTTGCATAGCTCCCGAGTAATTTATGGTCGAATCATTTCAGCTGAGCCAAGTAGGTTTGGAACGTTGCCTAGAGCAGGAGGAAATAGAGAAAATTTGTGCGTGTTTTTATCATGTTACCAGTTACATTCAAGAAGGATGGTCCCTAGAAAATCTTGTATACACACACACACACACACACACACACACACACACATATATATATATATATATATATATATATATATATATATATATATATATATATATATGTGTGTGTGTGTGTGTGTGTGTGTGTGTCTGTGTGTCTGTGTGTGTTTATTAATTAGTTGATATTTGTAAAAGTTACGGTCATACTTTTTCATTTAAATGCGATTGACGATGTATTTATTTGTATGTAATCCGAAACTGTGGATTAGCAAAAGTATGCATACGTGAATAGACAAATAAGATGCTTTCAGATTATTATTATTATTATTATTATTATTATTATTATTATTATTATTATTCACTGAATGAAACCTATTCATATGGAACCAGCCCACAGGTCCCATTGACTTGAAATTCAAGCTTCCAAAAATGTGTTCATTAGGAAGAAGTAAGAGGAAGTAAAATGAAATACAGAAAGAAGACACCCCCCTTATAAAAAAATAATTAACTAATTAATAGATATAGTAGAGAAAAATATTAAATACAAGGAGATTAGCATTAAGGTTGTACAATATTGCATTTTTGCTTGAAATTCTGAGGTAAATAGATCCGTGAGCATATTATCATCTCGAGCGTTTCTTCATGCCATGAAATCAACGCATTGTTACGTGACTTACCAAAGGACCTGCCTTGCCATTTTATGCTTGTAATCTACTCTCATTTTCCATCTCATCATGTCATTCTAATCATTTTACGGCTGAGAGTGACTAGGAGCTTAATTTACTGCCAAAACTGCGACCCATGAAACTGCCAACAGTTAATGCCTGGCGATACATTATCGTTCTTAAAAGAGCTTTTGATTGATATATGAGAAGAACTTGAGTTGCAGTCCTAATCTTGGAAGCTGTAGCTGCACGTCCGTTAATTCTTCGTGATTTTACGGCGTAAAATCATAACAGCATGTCTGTTAGCTCGTCATAACTGCACGTCCATTAGCTCGTCATAATTACGTGTCCGTTAGCTCGTCATAACTGCACGTCCATTAGCTCGTCATAATCACATGTCCTTTAGCTCGTCTTAACTGCGCATCTGTTAGCTCGTCTTAACTGCGCGTCCTTTAGCTCGTCATAACTGCACGTCCATTAGCTCGTCATAATTACATGTCCGTTAGATCGTCTTAACTGCGCGTCCTTTAGCTCGTCTTAACTGCGCGTCCATTAGCTCGTCTTAACTGCACGTCCGTTAGCTCGTCTTAACTGCGCGTCCTTTAGCTCGTCTTAACTGCGCGTCCGTTAGCTCGTCTTAACTGAGTGTCCGTTAGTTCGTCTTAACTGCCCGTCCGTTAGCTCGTCTTAACTGCGCGTCCTTCTTTACTTACCTCTCAGGTATTCGTTCCTTCAAGACGTGACTTTACATCACGTTCGTGGTGGTAATGAAAGGGTTCTTCTTCGGAAGAGTGGAGGGTGTCTTTCAACCGAAGTTCCCGTAGTTTTCTTGTAGTTTTTTTCCTCACTTTTCTCTCCTCCTGCTCCTCCTCCCCCGCCCCTGCCGTCACATCTTGTAATTTAATTTATTAGTCAAGGGCTCCATCTCTGAAATGAGTTTTGAAGTGCAATTTTCTTTCCTTCGTGTAATAAGTTCTTATTAATTTTCGATTGTGATTAATTGGATCAAATGGTCGTAGGAAGTAACACTCTCTCTCTCTCTCTCTCTCTCTCTCAAATTCCCCTCTCTCTCTCTCTCTCTCTCTCTCTCTCTCTCTCTCTCTCTCTCTCTCTCTCAAACGTATTTGAATATATCACAAAATGGTAGTGGAAATTGGCCTCTCTCTCTCTCTCTCTCTCTCTCTCTCTCTCTCTCTCTGAAACTTATTTTCAAATCTATTACGAATTCCAATATAGTGGCAAATGTTTTCTTTGGTTATTAAGTAACAGATTCACAGATGAACAACTTGACAGTTAACGTTGATTTTATTTTAGGTTAAATGTAGTTTCAGTGTACCGTTCATTTTATCTTCCAATATAAGTATATTACAAATCTTCCCCCTAAAACGAAACAACGTAAGCATTTTACGACTAGACACTTCTGCTCGTGTTGATACTGATACTCTCAAACGGAAAGGTTTTCCGTTCGTTATTTTTAACCTTTTGTCCATCTTTCTACTTCACTACAATGACACAACGAAACCCAATGCATTTTTCTTCAAGTCTCGCGGAAAAGAATTTTTTACTGACATGGATAAAGCGACTCGCTTTAGTTTTATGGCCATTGGCAGCCGATGTCGTTTCACAGTTCCGCGCACTTTTATCATGTTGCCTGGCTAGTAGTCAAGGTGATTTTATTTGTGAGTGTTGTTACTTAGGTGGTTTTTTATTTCTCTTTTCTAGAAGTTTGGAGAAGCTCTCGTTTCTTACTTGACTATCGGGTCTCTTGTAGAAAAGAACGCAATTTGATATTTACTGATATTATTAGATAGAAGTCTTTTACGATAAAATGAAGGATTACACTTCAAACTGGAACCTTTTCTGATAAAACCAAGAAGACGCTTAAATTTGTACTAATTTAGTGTTTAAGTTTCGTTATCAAGTACTGAGATTTCCATATCTCTCCCTCTTGACTTTTATATGTATATCTTTTATATATATATATATATATATATATATATATATATATATATATATATATATGTGTGTGTGTGTGTGTGTGTGTGTGTGTGTGTGTATATATATATATATATATATATATATATATATATATATATATATATATATTTCCTGTAGAAAGCACCATTTGCAACGAAGCTTATTAGAAAAGTATATACCAGTAAATAGTGACATTAGTGCACCTCCCGTGGTGCACTGTAGACATTACTTGAGGTTCTTTGCAGCTTACCTTCGGCTCCCAGCTGCAATCCCTTTCATTCCCTTTACTGTACCCCCGTTCATATTACCTCTCTTCCTACCTACTTTCCACCTTATCATAACAATAGTTTCATAGTGCAACTGCGAGATTTTCCTTGTGTTACACCTTTCAGAGCTTTTTACTCTCAATTTCCCTTCAGAGCTGAATGACCTCGCAGATCCCAGTGCCATGCCCTTTGGCCTAAAATTCTTTTCTTTTATCCTAATTCCAATTACTATGAAAATATTATTTGCTGTCCTACAATTGAAATCTGCTCTATTCGTATCTTTATGGTCTCAGGAAAATAGGAATTCATATAAACAGGTCCTGTGACTTCCATGAAAATTACAGGAAGGCTTCCTGGTAGCATAATACTGAGGCCGTTGCGAATTGCAAGCAATTGTCCGAAATTGCTTCTGTTCCTGCCTATTCGTTGACATGGATGCGTGTAACTACGAGCAATTCAAGGCTCCTATAACTCGCTGGAATTTGCATGAATTATGAGGCAGTAATCTAAAGTTAATGGTGTTGCATTGAATCAGTCTGAAATCTTATATTGCTTATATTCATCATTGCACTAGAAAATTGACATTCTCTCCCATATTCGTATGGTTCCTGTCAGGTTTTTAGAAGTGATTTATGTGTGGTTGTAGAGAGATTTGAAATTTTAGTCATTCAGGAATATGTTCATTTAAAATATTACTTGCTCATCATTGCACTAAAAATTTACTCTCTCTCTCTCTCTCTCTCTCTCTCTCTCTCTCTCTCTCTCTCTCTCTCTCTCTCATATACGTATGGTTCCTGTCACAGGTTTTAGGAATGAATCGATGTGTGGTTATAGATTTGAAAGTTATTCCATTCAGTAATATGTTCATTTAAAATATTACTTGCTCATCATTGCACTAAAAATTTACTCTCTCTCTCTCTCTCTCTCTCTCTCTCATATTCGTATGGTTCCTGTCACAGGTTTTTGGAATGAATCTATGTGAGGTTATAGATTGGAAACTAGATCCATTCAGTAGAGGTTGCAATACAAATTTAGGATATTACTCAGATTGGTATGGCTGGAACGCTCACATACAATTTTGCAGTGGCAGTATTTTTAACGGTTGAAATTTTAAACTTTCATAGTGGGAGGGGTTGGCGTGGCGGTGGGGGTGTTGTTATAATTACTTTTTGCTATTGCTAAAAGTTTTTCTAGGTTAGTTTTTAGCATTTGTATTTCTGTTTCTATTCTGATTCTGTTCTACTTCCTTATATAAACAAATGCGTAGATAAGTAAATTAATTAATTGATATGAATAAATAAATCATAATATATATATATATATATATATATATATATATATATATATATATATATATGATGTGTGTGTGTTTTCATTTGTAATGTATGTACGTATTGTTTTGATGTCAGCGGAACGAAACTTCATTAGGTAGTAAGCATCGTTATAATCGCTCTTTTATTTATTGCATGATGACCCTGGTGAATCCGAAAATTTATTCTAGTAGGCTGCCGTATTGCGTACTGAAAGCGACCAGAGAAGATATTTTACATAACTTTTTCTCCTATGATGCTTTGATCAGAGTGAGTTAATTAATCAAGTGGTATCTTTACTTCATTTGAGTCTCATCGGATTTTGAAATATTAAGTGTATGTTAGGACTTATATTCTTATAAGTCCACTGTAAGAAGAGAAAAAATGCCGTTTCCGAGCAATTTCTCTTAACAGAGATCTTTCACATTAACAATCGATCCCTAATCCCTTTTAGTTTTCTGTAAAAGAGAACGTATGTACCGGTTTTGTCCGTCCGTCCGTCCACTCTCAGATCTAAAAAAACTACTGAGGCTAGAGGGCTGCAACTTGGTATTTTAATCATCCACCCTCCAATTATCACGCGCACCAAATTGCAATCCTCTAACCTCAGTAGATTTTATTTTTTTAAGGTTAAAGTTAGCCATGGATTGCACATCTGGCAGTACTTCCCCGAGGCATGGGACGCACCCTTACTCTACAGTATCTGGTGAGCAATTGAAACGTTACCAGTCATAGATGATGATTTTACACAGTACTATACGTTGTACAGAGAACCCGGTTGAGTCGAAGAAACTTCGGCGCATCTTTTACTTGTTATCTATCGGGAGCGACCACATTCACTGAACAGAATTCCAGAGGTCCTTTATTCCTTACACCGTTGGACTGTGAAAGTCTCCCCGAGGAGGACTTCGTGCAATTGGTACTTCAGAAGTGCGAGCGAAAGTGCAATTCATTACCGCCTTGATATAACTATAGTTTTCTAATAATTTACTTAATTACTTTCTATTCATGTAATTCTGTATTTTCTATTACTTTGTCACTTCTTTCTATTGAACGCCATATTCTTTGGAAACTTGAAATAATAATAATAATAATAATAATAATAATAATAATAATAATAATAATAATAATAATAATAATAATAATAATCTCATTTAGAATTTAGGAGCTTTCGTATTTCAAGGGACCTGACACGTACATTCAGTCGAAGGGCTCATCAAATGAAATGAGTTTAGAGTCGCGTGGACTCTCTTCTCAGTTTAAATACAATTCAGTCCATCAGATAATGGTAATCTGCAGGTCAGTTTGCTGAATTTGCTACACACGAATTTCAGTCTCATGTCACAAGGATGTTCAACTGATTTCACGAAGGTTCTAACTAACTTCACGAAGATTTTAACTAATTCCACGAGTGTTCTATCTGATTTCACGAGGACTTCAACTGCTTTCACGATGAGTTTAACGGATATAATACGGGGTTTAATTCATTTCACGAGTGTCCTACCTGATTCCACGAGGACCTTTAACCGATTTCAAAATGATTTTAACTGATTTCACTAGAATTTTAACTGATTCCAAGATGGTTTTATTTGATATGTTGTGGGGTTTAACTGATTTTACGAGGACTTTAGCCGATGTCACTAGGATTTTAACTGATATCAAGATGGTAACTGATTTCATGAGGATTTTAACTGGTCTCACTAGGACTTGAACTAATTTCACGTAGACTTTAACACTGATTTACAGTTTGTAGGTTTTACAGCCCATTAACGAAGGTTTGTTTTGCATTTTCTTTATTGTGAATTTTTCTTTCATTTGAGTTTTAGAGACTAAGAGGAAAAAGTTATATAAACCCGTTATTTGACAAACACCCATAATTAATGATAGTTATTTTATTAAGCACATTTCAACTGATATAATCTTTCGGTACTTTTAAATATACTTTTTATTGATACATTATTTTCTCCCACAGGTAAGTTCCACATGTTAGACGCAATCATCTGTGGAGGCTCTGAATGTACGTATACACCATACCTTTAAGATACTACATAGCTTTAAGTTCTTGCATTTCTTAAGATTTAGATATGGTTGGAGTTAGTCTCTCTCTCTTCTCTCTCTCTCTCTCTCTCTCTCTCTCTCTCTCTCTCTAACCCACACCAATACATGCAAGCTATTAGAACATCGACTTGTACTCCAATTAGCCTGTCAATGAAGGATTATAAATGACCATAATGCATTGCATAATGGTACTGCAATTTATTCAATTAGGTGAAGCTATTGTAAGGTTTTGTGCAATTATTCATGCGCATGGTTATTAATATAAATCATTTTAATAGTCAGGATCCGAAACTGATTTAAGTAATGCAGTATCTAATAGGATTGCCCTGGCTTGTGAACAAGCATATGTTTTTCTGCTTCACTGCTTGTTGAAATTATATCTCTTACGTGTTATAATGCAAGCATTCGTTTAACGACTGCCAAATTGAGCCAATTTTCGATCAGCTTGCAATGAAAACATTATATTTTGTTGTCTGTTTTAAATGCAACTTTATATCTGAATAATGATCGAGTGCATATTCAAATTTGAATCCCAAGAAATTTCTTATCCGAAGTTGAAACCTTAATCCCAGTTTGTGTGGCCCAGAAGATAAGGGGGGAATAAACATGTTACACTTGGCGTACACAGTCGGACCATTGTCTTTCTTTCTTTTTCTTGCTCGCTTAGAAATATTTCACAGTCGCTCTTGTAACAAGATAATTTCGAAGAGAATTGGCTGTTACTTAAAGTTTGATGTATTTCTGTATTTTCCATTGTTACTTACTCTTACTTCTTTCGAATGAACACCATAATATTGTTTGCAAGCTTCAATTTCAAGTTAATGGCCTGTGTGAGCTTGTTCCAATACGAATAAGGTCATTTTTTCTAAATAATGATAATGATAATAATAACGGCTGAAAAAAAAAACTTGCAGTGGTATTTTAGTGTAGTTTGGAGCACCATCAAGTACTTCTTTTTTCTTCTCAGCTTAATCCCTAGTAGGGGTCGCTTTTTTCTATGAGGCTTTACCAGCAATTCTTTTTATGAGTTGCTTTCCTGACTGCAACACCCTCTTTTTATCCG
This sequence comes from Macrobrachium nipponense, assembly GCF_015104395.2. NCBI lineage: Eukaryota > Metazoa > Arthropoda > Malacostraca > Decapoda > Palaemonidae > Macrobrachium > Macrobrachium nipponense. Next base: position 47,381,433 of record NC_061089.1, on the reverse strand, counting down.
TGCTTTTTGGAGCGCCGTCAGCAGTATCAATAACCTTTCGAACCCTCAGGGGAGGTAGTGCCGTCAGTGCACCTCACGTGGTGCACTGAAGGCATTACTTGAGGTTCTTTTCTGTATCTCTTCGGCTCTTAGCTGCGACCTCTTTCATTCTTTTTACTGAACCTCCATTCATATTCTCTTTCTTCAGTCTGATTTTCCTCCTGTTACACCTTTAAAACCTCCTTGACTGTCAATTTTCCCTTTCAGCTCTGAATGACCTCATAGGTCACAGCGCTTATGGGCTTTGTCCTGATTTCTGTATTCCAATTCCAACAGCGTTTCATAAATTAGTAGTGCACTTCTGTCTTCGAAAGAAGAAAAATGGCGCGCTGTCATGGAACATTTCTATGAAACCGCCGGTCGTATCCATTTGAAAGGCCACTTGTAGAGAGAGATAAGGCAGCGGAAACATCTATCTAAAGAGAAACCGAATTGCCCCGTGGTCGCTCCTCCCGGCTCCTTTATTGGCGTTTGAAATCGAATACGTTCGTTATTTGTCAATTCTTTTCGCCGTGAGGTTTATCAGCAATGGCAGAGAAGAATCTGTGTCTGTTCCTTATCTATTCTTCTCTTTATCATGTTATCGAGACAATGTTGGGCGAGTTTTCATTAAAAGTGATGACTTAGATAAAGATACGGTACTGGTTGGGAATAATATTATTTTGAATTAGTTTAGATAAAGATACGACATTGATCGGACGAATGTTATTTAGAATCAAATGCGTATTCATTTATCGTAGGTGTTTATGTAGTGAAATATGTCCGTCATCAATGGTGCATCACTGTACTGTGACCAGAAATGATATGTGAAAATTCACAATTTTGTACTTGAGCAAAAAACTGCATTTTGAAATATTAAAAATAAAAAAATTATTAAAAATAGAAGTCTTCGACCGTTTGCACGGAGAGGTACGTCGTCCAAACGACCGGAAGCTCCCATATTGAAGCATTTATGGACTTGTTTCATAATACAGTTTCTTGCTCATATACATAATTGTAGGTTTTCACATTTTGTTGCCATTTTTTCGACTTGTTCCAAAATACCCTTTTGTTCGCATACAAATAATTATGGATTTTCATTTATTATCGCCATTGAATTTTCCCCGTGATCTTTATAACAAAACTTTACAATAGCTTTCGAACACTTCTCTGGGTGCATCTTCAATCCAAAGCTTTTAGAAAGTTTTACACGAAATTTTAACGTTAATATTATTGCGGAGGTTTTGGAACATTTTTTGAACTCTCGTATTAGAGATTTTTTTCCCAATTAATATTTTGGTATTAAATTCTGAATGCATTACTTCTCTGTCATTCAGTCTTGTGAAAATTCAGTTATATTTCTCCTCACCTATTTTCGTTCTTTACCAACAAACGCGCATTTAGAACATAACAAACAAATATACTTCACTACTTTTGACATAAAAACAACAAACAAGCGCATCCACTTTGATACAAACTCACCCAAGCGAGAGCTGGTTACTGTTGATAACAATAGGTTAACGTTTTCAAAAATTTACGGGGATAAACACCCTGTTCAGTGTGAATTCACGATCAGCGTCTTGGCAAAGTGTGACCCAATTTCACAGCCACGCCAAAGCGCTCTGTCCAAATGCGTAAAACTTACACCTCTCTCTCTCTCTCTCTCTCTCTCTCTCTCTCTCTCTCTCTACTCGGTTTGCTTCAATATCAGGTCTGTTAAGACGATGCAATGTTGTCCCTTTTAAACGTATTATTTGGTTCGCTTTATTCAGGTTACTTAATGTCTCTTGCTGTAAAAGTTTGTTAATGTCTGGCTTTTCTGTTTATTTATTTTTTTTATTCTTTACGAGAATTAGTATTATTTTTTCTTATTTGTGTATACTTCAAAATTTTGTTGGGTTCTTACAAGTTTATTGCCTTCCAATTTTTAAGATTTTGCAGTATTCTTGAATATCTCCAAATGTATTCAAGGTTTTTTTTAGAATGTTATATGATTTTTCTCTCAATATTCTTTGTTTTGTCTTCTGAACAAGACCACTAAGATGCAATTCATGTACTTCTCTTCCGAATGAAAGACTCTCTCTCTCTCTCTCTCTCTCTCTCTCTCTCTCTCTCTCTCTCTCTCTCTCTCACGTACATATTTGTTCCGAAAGAAAACGGTACGGAAGAATACCTCACTCTCTCTCCCACTTCTTTTACGAAGGAAAACAGCAAAGAAGTCCACCCTCTATCTCTCTCTCTCTCTCTCTCTCTCTCTCTCTCTCTCTCTCTCTCGTGTACTTTTATTCGAAAAAAAGTCAAAGAAGACCATTTCTCTCTCTCTCTCTCTCTCTCTCTCTCTCAGATTTCTGATATCCGAGCTATGCATTAGAAGTGTCTGCTGTAATGAGTGAAATTAATTATCGTATTCAAGAGCATGACCAAATGATTTAAAAACAATCTGGCAGGTGTGGGCGGCTGTCTCTTAGGTCGTTGTGACATTAATCCGATAAAATCCACAAGCACATCTAATGAAGTCAGTAGTTCGTTGTGCCCGCATTTCTTCTCCCCGCCCCCCCTCCAACACCCCCGTCCCCAGCCCCCCCAGTTTTTTTTTTCATCTATATATGAGATTAGTGTGCTAGTCCCAACTATGATGAGCATGCGTGAAACAGATTAAACTTTATTTCTCAATGACAAGAATGTGTTGCCTAATTTTACTTATAGTAAAAAACGCTAATTGTATGGTTTCACACCTTTACAAGGATTGAAGGCTCCAAGTTTCAGCTCGCTGAAGTAACACTGCGATGCGTGTTTTAGTACTGATAATTGACATAACGATTTCAATGTACTTGTTACTGCAACTCTCTCTCTCTCTCTCTCTCTCTCTCTCTCTCTCTCTCTCTCTCTCTCTCTCTCTCTCTCCAGAATTGCGCGTATTTTGATGTCCAAGCCCTGTGTCTCTCTCTCTTCGAAAATTAAAGTGATTTAGAGGTAAAACCTAACAGTTATGATATGAGTAATCGTTCGGTATTTGGAAACACACCTTATCCGAGGAACATAGCACCTGCCGTTTTAAATAAACCGTTTTTTTTTTTTTTTTATTCATCACCAGCTGTATATATTCTTCATTTCCTTCACTACTCCCTTCATGTTCATTTCCCAAGCTTCAGGGCTCATTAACAACATATGTTTACTAAGTTTCTTGCATGCTGTTGGCGCTTTGTCACGCCTTAACCTAGTCTCTCTCTCTCTCTCTCTCTCTCTCTCTGTGTCTTAATGACATCATTCTCCCAGTAATGTATAATGTCTATTATTTCCTTAATTATTTTCCTGATGGCAATGCTTTTGTCCTTTAGGGAATGTGAGCACTTTCAAGGATAAAGAATATTTTTGAAGTTTTCTGTTTCGTTTTGTGCATTTGGCTTGAACGTTGTTTTAAAAATGCCCATTATTTCTGGAGCTTTAAGGTTATCGTTCTGAATAACTGATTTTCATGTTTTTTATTTTTTTATTTATAATTTTTTTTCTGGATTAATAGGTTTTCCATGATTTTCCCTTTCAAACCATAGTAATTTGTTAGCCTTTAAGAAGAGCTATAGTAGATTCACATCAGCCGTGCATTTGATGTCTAGACCAGTCCCTTAAGACGCTCCTGATTGGCAGTTGATAAGCCAATCACACGGCTGGAAACTCAGTCTCTCTCGAGAGTTCACATGGGCAGGATGTATGTTCCATCTCTCCTGAGGTATACGTCTTTCAGTAGAAGTGGAACATACATCCTGCCTACGTAAACTCTCGAGAGAGACTGAGAGTTTCCAGCCCTGTGATTGGCTTATCAACAGCCAGTCAGGAGTGTCGTAAGGTAAGGGCCTAGACACCATATGCACGGTTGATGTGAATCTACTATAGTAGGAATCTGGATGCTTGTGTTAAAATGTATCTACGCGTTCCATCTCTTGTTAAGCCCTTTTTACCAAATATATTTAACAATATATTTTTCTAAATATATATTTCTCTTGGTATCTTCACAATGCACTTCCGACAGAATGTTAAGTAGGTTTGAAATTAGCAATAGTAAGAAAAATATGCGCAGAGTTAAAAAGAATATATAATTGATGAGTGAACTGAATAGAAACCTTTGATAAAGATAAGTGTGAATGACGTATGCGATGTCTTCTCTACCCGAAAGATAAGATACTATTTGGAGAATACTACTCTCTCTCTCTCTCTCTCTCTCTCTCTCTCTCTCTCTCTCTCTCTCTCTCTCTCTCTCTCTCTCTCTCTCTCTCTCACGAAAGTGAATGGTAAAACCTAAGAGTTGGTTAAGATGAGTAAAATCTTGCTGCATACGTAAAACGATAATGGCGTCCTCTCTTTTGCCTATTACTTCACAGTGAAAGATTTCGGACGGATGCCGTTTTTAATTTTTTATTTCATATTTGCAGTCAGCGCTCCCTAGTCTTTACTCATCTCTTAAATTTATCAGGAGGCTCATTAGCCATGAAATTGTATTTGATACTGTCAGGAGACTTGGCAGAGTGAACGGAGAGGTCTCTGTGAAAGTCAGATGTTTTTTTCTAGCAGATTTGTAGTAAATTGAATTTTTATGCTGAATGCATTGCATTTTACTATTGCTCAAATATTTGTGATTAATTTGCAGCAGATGAGGTAGAGATTGTTTCAGTGGCTTTGTGAGAGAGAGAGAGAGAGAGAGAGAGAGAGAGAGAGAGAGAGAAAGAAAGGAACTTGGGCCAGGATAGTATAATTAGAAAACTTAACAGCGTTATTTGAATTAGAAATCAAAATGTTGATGGAAATTAATTTTTTGGGTCAAATGAACTTCTTTGGTCAAGAAATTGCTAAATCTTATTTCCAAAGGAAATAAGATTTGTATATACTTTCAAGGTTTTGTCACTTGGTCCAACATCTTTCCCTGAATACATAGTCACTCTTAGAATGTTTACTGTACCTCAGTTCATATTCCCTTTTTTCCATCTTACTTTCCTCAACCTTCTTAAAACAATTATCTCATAGTGCAACTGCGAGTTTTTCCTCCAGTTACGCCTTCCAAACCTTTTTACTGATCTTCCTTATATCGCCGAATGACCAGCGCTTGTCTTTTGACCTAAATTTTATATTCCTATCTCCACTCTCAGACTGTGATTTACAGGAACTGTAATATTCATAATTGCTTTATAACAGTGGCTGAGAAATAAATCATCTCCATTAACATCATGCAAATTAAATCATAGCCAATTACTTGCCACTTAGCGTAGTCATTTTAAAAATAAAATGCTATAAAAAAAGAGAAATTATTTTGACAGCGAGGAATAAAGGTCACTGGGTGACCGAAGGGACTGTTGCTGACAGTATCGAGACGAGGTAATGAATTATGTATGATAAATATAAGCCAGCTATTCATATGGCCATACCATCGCGAGATTGTATGGTGTAGACTCGTAGAGGAACGCCCCTCTATGTGAATATTATCGTCGGGTTCAATTCCACAAATAGGGCGACCAATCGACACCGTAGCATTGTCAGTTTTTCTTTGCGTGTATATGTGTATTATTTTATAAAGCGTGTAGTATATTCTAAACATAGATCGTACTACTTTTTTGTGTGTGTGTTTTATTTCATTGTCCGCGGATTATTTTGTACAAACTTCTCTACCTAGTTTTTTAGAGTGTGAATGTTTTTTCGATCGTTTCAATTCACAAATAGTGCGCATTATTAGCTTATTTTATATCCTCGTCAATGAATAAGTATGTGTGTTATTTTTCTTTTCTCACGTTTGTCGTATATTTTGCGAGATCTTCTCTGATACTTTGCAATGTGAATGTTCTTTTTAGCTTCGTAATATAGCCTGTTTTTTTACTTTGCATACTGTTTGACCCTGCAACATGATCATAGTGTGTGTGTTTTTTTTTTTCGCGTGAGTTTTGACATTTTATCAAAACACCTCTACTTAATTTTTTTCATTTTTATTTTTTTTCGATGGACTAAATTAACAATATATGGAGCGTTTTTTTTTTCATATAGCTATCTTTTTGCTTTATGATACCTCCAGTTACATTTAGAAAATATGAATGTAAATCTAATTTTGCGTGTTTGCAAATTCAACATTGGAATGAATGGTCTCCTGCTACCTAGCCTTTCGTTACTTTGTTTTACTGTTGACGCTCATTTACTTGAAACTTGGGCGGTGAGAGGGTAATCTGAAGCTGGGTGTAGGAGTCAGGCGGCCAAGAAATACCAAGGTAAGGGTGGCAGCACCACCCCCGTGGCACTCCTTGGCTCCTTCTGGGCATGTGTTGTTCAGTTGCGATACCCAAGTGCCAGTAGACAGACGTGGTGTTGTGTGTGTCTTCTCTTGCGGTTTCCGTGCCAACAGATTTCATTTATTTATTTATTTTTTTCGTTCTGAAAATCTAGACTCTATTTGGTAGATATTTTTTAATTTTTTTTATTTGATTGTTCTTAGTTACTAAATGTTTTTAGCATCATATTTACCATTATTCGCATGTGTATGGCGCGCAAATATAGTTACAACGTGGTAATTGTGGGTCACGCTGACGTACTCGCCTCCTAAAAAAAGAAAAACATATTAACTTGTCATTATTTTTTGCTTTCATCATTTTATTAACACGTAGTATATATATATATATATATATATATATATATATATATATATATATATATATATATATATATTTGTGCGTGTGTGTGTGTGTATGTATAAGGTATGCAAATATATTCACAATGTGATTGTTTTGGGCCACGCGGACATATTGCCAAAAAAGAAAAAAAATAAGAAGCATAAAATTGAAAATCTTAAACCAACACCAGTGGAGTCAGCTGAGTGAACTTGGCTCCTTTTGAGAGTGAAATCTGTTCTTTTATTTATTTTTCACCTTGAAAAAGTGATACATATGACAGCAAAGGTATGATGCGTAATAATTAAATCAGTGTTTGTTTAAGTTTCGCCGAAATCAAGTGATATAGTTTCAGTTCAGTGAAAAAGTGTCGAAGCTGTAGTCTTTGATATTGTGCGTGTGTTCTGTGTTATTCTCCCCCGTGTAAATCAGTGGGAACTAGTGAGTGCATAATCAAAGAATAAAGAACAAGTTATCTTCGTATATTTTCTTCCTAACTGACAAGCAAAAAAATTTTGGTTTTTGTTACAGAAATATATCCTGCTTATTTGAAACGTTTGTAATGTATATACACATCCACACGAGCACACACGTGTGAATATACGTATATATATATATATATATATATATATATATATATATATATATATATATATATATATATATATATATATGTATACGTGCGTGTGGTTCTGTATATATACATACAGATACGTACTTATACGTACGTATATATATATATATATATATATATATATATATATATATATATATATATATATATGTATGCTATTTCTTATTTAATTGATCTACATACATATATACATACGTACATACATGCATATATGCTTAAAAAAGTATCACACACGCCACCCACAATCAGACACATGGCGAAGAACTATTGCATTCGATCTTCACTGACGATATGGACGTATAATGAGAGGAAGAAGAATACCATCACTTATCCCAACGTTAACAGAAACTGAAATCTCTCTCACGATAGGAGAGGAGGATCTTTGCCCCGTGTTGTAAGGGCCTTTGTTCAAGATCACTTTTCAAGTCTAATGCTCATCTCAGGAGATATTTGGTAGCTAGTGTTGCAATGAAGTGTTTCCACAGCTCGTGTCACTCATGGTTATTAGTATATGTGTGTATGTATGTATGCATGTATTTATGTATAATATATATATATATATAGTATATATATATATTATATATATTTCTATAGATATAAAGATATATATATATATATTATTATATATATATAGATATATATATATATAAATATATATATATATAGGTGGTATATATATTTTATACATTATATCTTGACTTCATATCCATATCTGTAAAATACATACTTAAAATTAAGTGTGTGGACTTATACTTTTGTACACCAACCAATACCCAGCAATGCAATGGCTCAATACCATAAAGAGAAAGGGGTATTAACGAATTTGTCACTCGTGGAGCTCACTGAACTCCCTTTCTTGCGTAACTTGAGACGGGATACAAGCAATGTACATATGAGATAATGTTTCATAGACGCGGCTTCGAATCTGATAGCGGGCAGTTGTCTCTTTTAATACATAACTCTGATTTTGCGTGTGAGATACATACATATATACATACATACATACATTCATACATAAAAATATACATACATACATGCATATATATCTAATATATACATTTGTTTATATTTAGCATATTACTTATGCATACGTGCGTGTGTTTGTATGCACTGGCAGAAGTAAATGCTACAGTGGAGTCTTTTGGCCAAAAACCCGAGAGCCTATTTGATTCACGATCACGTACAAACATTTCAGATCTGTAATGACATCATTGGCCGACGGATGCGAGCATGTCTCACGTTGCAGGGAGGCTGCTGCCTTGACACTGGGAACTGTCACTCTGAAAATTTAATTGTGAATAATATCAGACGAAACGCTCCTCTGTCTGCGGGAGGAGGTGCTTCATCTCAGAAGGCATTTAGACAGTTTCTGTCGACGAGTGGTTACGGGATGCATTCCACGGAAAAGCGAAGTTGCTTTGCGTTTGACGTTTGACGATAAGGAAAGGAACTGTCTGTGATCTGTGAAAAATCTTGAGACTTAGGGCTCATTATAGACGAATACGCGGACAAGTATTGTTTTGCCGAACGCTTCGGATCAGTGTCGAGGTATTGGTAGGTGAGCGCACAGATATTCACCTCACTCGTAGCTGCCCAGGAAGTGTATTAGGACTAGGTGACCGTGGTTCAGCGTTTCTGTCTACATGAGCAGTTTCCGAGCATAGCTTCGGTACGATGCTTCGAAACCATACTTGGCCAAGTATCGTGTATTAGAGACGTTAAAGTTGGTGTAATGATTCTGTGCAAAGTAGGAAATAGTAGTATTATTGTGTGTCTTGATGTTTTTTTGTTTAGGTATTCTCTCGGCTCGTTTTTTTTTTTCTTCTTCTTCAGCCATTTACGTCGTCCATCCACGAAGATAATTCCCAGCGGTTGTCTATGTTTTTCTTTTTCATCTTTTTCCGTTATCTATTGTACATGAAACCTCTACTCTCATCCTTCCCTCCCTTCCCCTTCCCCTTCTCTCTCTCTCTCTCTCTCTCTCTCTCTCCCGAGATGGTCCACCATTTGACGAACGTAAGCGTATTTTGTTTTGACATTAGTAACTTCTGTTACATTTTTATTGCTTTGCTGTTTATTGACTGTCCCTCCATTATAAACATCTACTGTCCAGTACATATGCTCGTATACATCAAATTTCCTATTTCGCTCTGTTAAATTACATACTTATCACTTATTTGTTTATCAGTGGTTTGACGTTACAATTTTTGTCATCCATATTTTTCGTGTATACAGCAAATCTGATCCTTTGCTGGAGTTTCTTAATGAAGGATAGCATACAAAATTGCCAAATAGGTTACACCGCTATAAAACATTCAAGGTTCACCCTTATTTTATTATTATTTTTTTTTTCCCTCTATCACAGTCCTCCAATTCGACTGGGTGGTATTTATAGTGTGGGGTTCCGGGTTGCATCCTGCCTCCTTAGGAGTCCATCACTTTTCTTCCTATGTGCGCTGTTTCTAGGATCACACTCTTCTGCATGAGTCCTGGAGCTACTTCAGCCTCTAGTTTTTCTAGATTCCTTTTCAGGGATCTTGGGATTGTGCCTAGTGCTCTTATGATTATGGATACGATTATTATTATTATTATTATTATTATTATTATTATTATTATTATTATTATTATTATTATTATTATTATTATTATTATGCATCGATAAGATAAAGTAATCATCTAGTTTTCGTTCGATCAAAGCAAAATAACCACAACATGATCAGTTTTCATTTTCCTTTAACTTTACATAGAGATTTTGATGAACAGAATTCTACAGACGGAGTAAACAATGCTTTTAAAAAATTAGGATTTAGTTAGCAAACAAGAGTGACAGCTGGAAATGGTCAACCCAAATGTTGGCTTGACTGATGTTCATTTCTGTTCCAGAATTTGAGGAAGGGAATTTCAGAAAGAGATGATTTATGACCTCATGTTAACTTTTTGGCCATTAGAGAAACATTAACTTATTTTTTTTACTGATATTTTTTGTTATTTGTTGGGGATCGTGTTGAATCTAATATATCAGTCGTGGGTGAGAGTATAAATCGGTATTTAAGAAAGTATTTTGTCCTGCTTGGGCTGCGAACCTTTAAATGTGTTTTTGAAATACACACACAATATATATATATATATATATATATATATATATATATATATATATATATATAATATATATAATTTAAAAACAAAGATAAACTATATATATATATATATATATATATAATATATATATATATACATATATATATATATATATATATATATATATATATATGTGTGTGTGTGTGTGTGTGTGTGTGTGTCTGTGTGTATATGTGTATGTAAAATAATTCTTTTGAAAAATGTATTTCTGAATTGATTGCTATTATTTCGAGTTGAAAAAGACTTTGATTTTCATAATACTAATCGTGCGGTTAAGTTATAATTCTTGGTATTTTGCATCGAATATAGCCTTGTTTTAAATAGCCGTTTGGATCAATTAATATCCGACGAATTTTTTCATTGGAAATCTCACTTGAATGCATCACTTTTAAATTTCAGCGTTGCGTTAAGATAACCCTTATACAGACACAGATAGAAGATTTATATTATTAACATAATTTTGTAGTACTGCCAACGTATGTCGGGGTTTGTACATTTAGAGAGAGAATATCGAATTTAGGCCAAAGCCAAGCACTGGGACCGATGAGGTCGTTCAACGTTGAAAAGGGAAAACTGACAGTAAGAAACCTCGCATTTGCACTATGAAACAATTGTTAGAGAGGGTGGAAAGTCAGATGGAAGAAAGAATGTGAACGAAGGTACAAATGAGAGAGGTAGGCTACATGTAGGGGCCGAAGTGACACAGCAAAGGCCCTCAAGTAATGCCTACAGTGTACCACGGGAGGTGCACTGACTTAGAACTACCCTCCTACGGGGTTTATACATTAAGTCATGATCTTGTAAAAAGTCTGAATCCTCTTCGAATAGACAAGACACTTGAGGGCTGAACGCACAGTCGTTTCGGAATGCCCAAGCTATTGTGTGTGTGTATATGTATATATATATATATATATATATATATATATATATATATATATATATATATATATATATATATATACGCTTATGAGACGTGATGTTTAGCAATGAAGCAGAATTATACTCTAGAGGCCTTTTGAATTACCGATACGTAGGGTTTCGAAATGCTAGAGAGAGAGAGAGAGAGAGAGAGAGAGAGAGAGAGAGAGAGAGAGAGAGAGAGAGAGAGATTCTTAAGAATTTATGTATTCGAGTATAACCATTTGAACCTGCAATGTTGTAATCAAAGAGAGAGAGAGAGAGAGAGAGAGATTCTTATGAATTTGTATATACGAGTATAACCATATGAACCTACAATGTTGCAATCAAAGAGAGAGAGAGAGAGAGAGAGAGAGAGAGAGAGAGAGAGAGAGAGAGAGGGAGGGGGAGGGGTTATAAATTCATTTATACGTATATAACCAGCTGAACTTGCAATGTAGTAAATCGAGAGAGAGAGAGAGAGAGAGAGAGAGAGAGAGATGATTGTGAGTTCATGTATGTGATCATTTGAACTTTCAATCTTGCAATCAGAGCGGGGGGAGAGAGAGAGTATGTAATCCTTTGAACCTTCAATGTTGCAATCAGAGAGAGAGAGAGAGAGAGAGAATTCACGTATACAATTATTTAAACCTAGAATGTTTTGCGATCTGAGATTGAGCAAAGATTTGAAAAATCATAGTTAGGCATACTAATCGATTTGTCAATCCGTAACAGGCTACAGGGCTTGTTGGTCTCTTTGTCAGTGTGCATCACTGGCCTCTCTAATGCGAGCAGATACAGTCACTATACAAGTGACTGGATAAGATAGTTGCAGTAGCCAGTCCTGACAGAAAAGGTCTTGGGAAGATTGTATGGGAGCCGAGAAAACGAGAAATATCAGACCACTCGCCCATTAAAGATGGAGTCGTTATCAGCAGTATTATGGCGAAGGCTTTTAGGCCATACTGGTTTTGCTGCGTAACTGTAAGAAGTTTCTTAATGATGGGGTAGGTTTTTCCTTTTCCCCTAGTTTTTTATATATATGCATTTTTTTTAAATCCATCAAGTTTACACATTAGCCCAATCTGTTATCTGCGAGGTGATGGTGCCACTGTCTGGATGTCATTTGCAAGGTTTCATTTCCGCTCCATTACTTCAGAGAAATCAAGGAAAATGAACTTGAAATTCAGAGAGAAAAGTGTCAGCGTCATTTCGGTAGGTTTTGTGACAGTTATCTTATAACTTGAAGTCACGTATTTTCTAAACGGTTTAGTTCTCCCTGAGTATTCATAAAGGCTTTATTAGGTTTTAGGAAACAGCTGGTCTCTCTCTCTCTCTCTCTTTCTTTCTCTCTCTTTCTCTCTCTCTCTCTCTCTGTCTCTCTTACACACACACACACACACACGCACACACACACAATGCTTGTTTGTTGTTCATCATTTTATATTCTGAATCACATCTTTTCATAATTTTGACGCTACATTATTGTAGTTGAACAGGCGGGACTGTGAGCTTAATGTTTCGCCCCCGGGAGGAATGTGCCTCTCTCTCTCTCTCTCTCTCTCTCTCTCTCTCTCTCTCTCTCTCTCTCCCTGAAGGGGCTGCTATTCGAGGGTGATTAAAAAGGCCACATTCTCCGTTCGTGACCTTTTTAATTCCCGAAGATTAGGGCTGAAAGCTTCAGAATTTATGACTCAAGAACACGGTCTCAAACTTCGACGCGATAGCGAGGGGAAGTTTTAAGTTTATGAGAAGTTGATTTATGAGACGTTGATGGGAGCGAAGAAAAAATCACATTTAAAGTACATACAGGTTCATTTTCCCAGCATGCAATTGGATACGATTTCCGAGGGAGTAATGTGGAAAACTTTTTTTTCTTTTAAGAGAAGACTGTGCCCTTCGTTTCTTATGACGTAATCCTTCTTCTCTTCTTCTTCTTCTTCTTCTTCTTCTTGGTCATACCATTATCGACGTGAAGACCTTGTGAACTCTTACTCTTGTACAGCGACGATCAAGTGTCCGGTTTGAGTGATAGGAACACCTGCTCCAATAAAAGTTCTCCGTAGCCCCAATAGCTCAGAGTATCATTTGTTGACCAGATGTTTTCATATGTCAATCACACAAGCGCGAAGAATTGAAGAAATTAGACGCTGCTTCGTTTTTAATCTCAGAGCGACGAAGTAATGCCTGATGACGTATGTCTTGGGGAAATTTGTAGAATGTCAGGTGATATTTTTTATGCCGGATATTCTAATGCTTTTATCTGGACGAGTTTTAGTTTTCTGTATAAAAAAAAACTATTGGGATGATTATTTGTCTGTCCATCCGCATTTTTCTGTCCGCCCTCAGATTTTACAAACTATTGAGGGTATATGGCTGCAAATTGGTATGTTGATCATCCACCCTTTAGTCATCAAACATACCAAATTGCAGCCCTCTAGCCTCTCTAGTTTTTATTTTATAAGAGTAAACCATGCGTTTAGATTGAGTTTACCAATATTTTTAAAGAGTGCTTACTACGACTTCTTTCGTTTTTTTATAAGATTTTACTTATGATTGTAGATTTAAATGAATCTCTCTCTCTCTCTCTCTCTCTCTCTCTCTCTCTCTTTCTGAGACAGCCCTTTCATATGTCTTAAGGGTAACGTGACCCTGCATAAAATCACCGTCTCCTGGTGGAACAAGGGCTTTTCGATACGGGGCAGGACACGA
>NC_061089.1:47354896-47362396 GCF_015104395.2 Macrobrachium nipponense | reverse complement strand
ACGCGCCTTAACACCCTCACGTAATGGCGTGAAATATTTGCATTAATATGTCCAGCCACTTGCCGCCAGTTTCCTACTTTGGCGACGGAGGTCGAAGGGAAATTCTTTCTACAATTTTTTTTTTTATTTGATTCTCAAGGAATTAATTCATCTGTTTGTGTTATTCCTTACTTTAGCGTTAATTTCTCTTTGTAGAATTACTGGCGTACCATTAGTGGATTTAGGTATCGTATGTTAGTATTGCTTTTTGTCTTACAGCGACTTTTCTCTCAGACGAATACAGAGAGAGAGAGAGAGAGAGAGAGAGAGAGAGAAGAGAGAGAGCGTCAGTAGTCTTTGGCGCGGTGATTTTGAATAGCAGGGTACAAACCCTCTTGTTACGATACTGAATACTCGTAATTTTTTCAGATCTAAAAATGACTTAAGTATTCAATAGGTGTTGTAAGTTTAATCTTATCTATTTATTGCAGTCTATATCCGATCTGGAATCGCTAGCCTTCGAAACATGATTTTTTTTTCCAATTCGAAAATCTTACTATAATGAGCGTAATGTCTGTCCGTCCGTCTGTCATTCAATCACGGCCAAACAGCTGGTGCGATGGGCATGAAGCTTGGCAGGGTAATAGTGGAGACCCCTAAGAAGGTTCATAATGGGGTTTCATCCTAACTCTCCGACCCCCACTCCGAAGTGGGTGGGGGTGAGAAGGGATTTCCTGAAACGGAGCTGGTTCTGCCCGTGAAACAAGGCTGGTTACGTCCGTAGATTTAGTTACTTTACGAAATTTCATACATAATTCTTGTAAACATATGTTTGCTAGTATAACTAATTCCATTAGGTAATGCTGTTAGTGAGTACAACAGTAACATTCAAACTTCTGCTAGTAGGAGAGAGATTCACTGTCTGAAACTAGGAAAACATATGCTATATGAAGTGAGGGGACATAAATGCTAGTATATATTTCACTTCAGGGCAGGTGGGTTGAATTTGTAGGTATCTCCGAGGTTTTAAAGGGAATAATGACAATTTATATTCGTGCTGAAGTCTCCATATTTTTCTTTTCTGTAACTGGCACAATAACCCAATTCTCTCTCTCTCTCTCTCTCTCTCTCTCTCTCTCTCTCTCTCTCTCTCTCAGGTATTTCTAGTTAATACTTGTTTGTTTGCATTCGTTTATTTTGTATAAATATTTTGAATTAAGAAGACAAGTCAAAATAAGTAACACCAGAATAATAATAATAATAATTAATTAATAATAATAATAATAATAATAATAATAATAATAATAATAATAATAAGTGGCTAAAGAGTGCATGGGAAGAAGGACTAATAAAAGTAGATGAAGACCCAGAAATATACAGAGACAGGAGAATGACAGACAGAACAGAGGACTGGCACAACAAACCAATGCACGGACAATACATGAGACAGCCTAAAGAACTAGCCAGCGATGACACATGGCAATGGCTACAGAGGGGAGAGCTAAAGAAGGAAACTGAAGGAATGATAACAGTGGCACAAGATCAGGCCCTAAGAACCAGATATGTTCAAAGAACGATAGATGGAAATAACATCTCTCCCATATGTAGGAAGTGCAATACGAAAAATGAAACCATAAACCACATAGCAAGCGAATGCCCGGCACTTGCACAGAACCAGTACAAAAAGAGGCATGATTCAGTGGCAAAAGCCCTCCACTGGAGCCTGTGCAAGAAACATCAGCTACCTTGCAGTAATAAGTGGTACGAGCACCAACCTGAGGGAGTGATAGAAAACGATCACACAAAGATCCTCTGGGACTATGGTATCAGGACGGATAGGGTGATACGTGCAAACAGACCAGACGTGACGTTGATTGACAAAGTCAAGAAGAAAGTATCACTCATTGATGTCGCAATACCATGGGACACCAGAGTTGAAGAGAAAGAGAGGGAAAAAATGGATAAGTATCAAGATCTGAAAATAGAAATAAGAAGGATATGGGATATGCCAGTGGAAATTATACCCATAATCATAGGAGCACTAGGCACAATCCCAAGATCCCTGAAAAGGAATCTAGAAAAACTAGAGGCTGAAGTAGCTCCGGGCCTCATGCAGAAGAGTGTGATCCTAGAAACGGCACACACAGTAAGAAAAGTGATGGACTCCTAAGGTGGCAGGATGCAACCCGGAACCCCACACTATAAATACCCACCCAGTCGAATTGGAGGACTGTGGTAGAGCAAAAAAAAAATAATAATAATAATTATCATTATTATTATCATTATTATTATAATAATCTCAGGTTTAACATATTTGGCTGCTTAAAGTTGGAATAGGATAAGAAACTTCAAATTGTTGGCATTGTGCTCGCTTGCATTTTAAAGATTTTATGGTCAATCTTGTCGTTGGCAAGTAATAACCGTCAAGCAAGAAGGAGAGAGAGAGAGAGAGAGAGAGAGAGAGAGAGAGGAGAGAGAGAGAGAGAGAATTGGCAAATTCACGTCCTATGAAAACATTGAAGAAGCGATTCAGCTGTTTACGTTATATCAATGTAAGAACAGAGCCACACACACAATGTATATATACGCATACATACATACGTATACGTGCACATACACGTACACAAACATAGGCTTCCAAACGCTATACAATTCAATCTCTTTGATAATTACCAAGCATCCTTCGGTAGAGTTTAGGCTCTAAAATGTCTTGCCACCATCAGAAAGGATTATGATTCATTTATCGTTAGAATTTTATCTCAATCTTCTATCTCGCGCAATATAGACAGAGACTCGTTTGCTCTTGTTACGGTTAAGGAAACAGAAAACTGCTTCATTGGCTAGTTTCCGCAAATTGGCAAGATACAAAGCATAACAAATGCAACTTCGAAGGCACATCTAATGCACAGTGAATCCGATTGCGTCAACTTCCGTAAAGTTTTCATATCAAATTCATGCAAGGGACCCGGCCCCCAACTCCATCTTTTTCCCTCCTCCCACCTCCACTACATACAACCCCCCCGCGCCCCCACCCCCACCCCCCACCCCCCGGACGTTTCAGATATAGTAAACTTCCCTCGAATATTCATGTCAAATTTGCACAAGGACCGCACCCCAATCCCCCCACCTTCGCCCTTCCACTCCCTCCCCTCCATAGCCCCTTCCCCTCCTCCCCCGGCCGTTTTTGATCGCGTAAACTTCCCTCGAAATATTCATTTCAAATTCAGGCAAGTAACCCAGCATTCCCCAACTTTCTCCTCCTCCCCCTCCCTTCAAACCCCTTCCTCCCTACCCAACCCCCCACAGTGTCTTAGCAATCGTCACATGCGCTCCCTTGTATATCTGTCTTGCGTATTTCTGAGCGACGAGTGACACTCGGAGAAATTGTTTATCTGCATGTTTATCCTTGTGTTGATTTTAATGGTGCGTTGGAGTTTTCGGGGACCGAAGCGTTGAATGACCTCGGGTAAACTTCGGCGCCTTCGTCACGAGCGGATTGCGAGGTTGTCAAAGGGTGGTAGCTTACGACAACAAACTCTATCGAGTCTTAATACATCAGAATATACTAAAACAGCCAGAAAAAACAAATGAACATAAACAAACCATAGAAGACACATTTACGCATTTAGATTCTACTGACATATACAAGCGCCTCAGTGGTGTGATCGGTATGGTCTTGGCGTGCCACCTCGGTGGCCGCGATTTCGATTCTCGGGGCCATTCCACTTAAGGGTCAGAGATGTGTATTCCTGGTGATAGAAGTCCACTCTCGACGTGGTTCGGAAGTCACGTAAAGCCGTTGGTCCCGTGCTGAATAACCACTGGTTCCGTGCAACGTAAAAACACCATACAAACAAACAAACAAACAATCTACTGACATAAACGTATGAAATTGTAATAGCCTCAACGTCGTATCAACTTCTCGAATTCTTCACACTTTTTGGAAACTTAGATTTGCATTTACATATTCAGTCAACCACTAGTAATTTCAGTTTTAGTTTACGAAAACTGAAAGTACTTGTGGTTGCCTAGGAATATGTAATTGTCAGTTTAAGGCTTTGTAAGTGACAAGTGCATCCAAAAAAGTGTGAAGAATTCGATAAGTTAAAAGCGCATTTTGGTGACTGAAATGACAAACTTATAAGGTAAAGAGTGACCAGTAGGTTCTGAATGTGGAAATGTTTGTCCTGTGGTTTGTATATGTGCGATATTTTGTTTTGCTGTTCCAGAATATTCAGTGAGTTGCTGGGAAACGCGAATGCATCATCATCATGAGAGCAGAATGAGTGTTTGTAATCACAATAAAAGCATGTTTGTCCTTTGTCTTAATTTTTTGTTGTGTGAGTGTGATGTTTTGTTAGTCACAAATGTTAAGAACTTAATGTTTGTGCATATTCATATTCAGGAAGAATATGCGTTTAGACTTTGTTTATGTATGTGTATATATATATATATATATATATATATTATATATATATATATATATATTATAGTATATATATATCTATATATATATATATATATATATATATATATATATATATATATATATATATATATATATATATATATATATATAATATGGGTGTGTGTGTGTTTGTGTGTGTATATTGAACGAAATATAAAATGAAAGGTGTTCACAGCAGATACACGTTCAGTGAAAATAAAATTATTATATTAATACAAGGATTATGCATTACCACAATTGCATTTTTGCCTGGCTGTAACTTTTCTGTAGGTTTCTCGATAGCTGTATAAATTGTTTCGGTAAAAATCGCGGTAAATATCTTATTTTTCTTCTTCTTTTTCTTCTTCTTATTTTTCAACTTCTTATTAAAAAAGAGAAGACATCTCGACCCAGGGAACATACGGAAAAGCAAAAAAACACCAGAGCATGCATCAATTAGTGGCTGCATCTAGCGGCGGCGGCGGCGCCTTCAGAAGACGCCGTCGCGAATTTGAGTCCCGTGGAATGTTAAACACAGGAGGCGCTGAAGGCGTGTCGGCTGGCACTGCGATTGATAGGTGGCACTCGGGAACTCCCGCCTCCTACACGCTGCCATTGGAGGAAGGTCACTCTCAACCATGGCGTCTCTCGTCCTTCTAACAACTTCAGTTCCAACGCCGTCCCCACCACCACAAGTCCTTGAAATATTTACTCGACCCTCCCCTCCTCCCTCCCCTGTGACGTCATTCATTCGGCTCCGTAGATTTGCCCCCGTTTAAGTCACTCTGATGTTTATACATCCGGGTCGGGTATCGCCGTTTACGTTGATATTTCTCGCGTTTCCTCTCTCGTCTCAATCACTTTTTTTATTCCTCTCTCTCTCTCTCTCTCTCTCTCTCTCTCTCTCTCTCTCTCTCCTCTCTCCTCTGCTCTTGGCACCTAATCACATAGACACACTCCTCCCTTACTCCAAGAAGACTGCGATGCGACTCCCGAATGACTGTTTAGACTCTAGGTGATGAATAATAATCTGGGGGGAAAAATAACCATGCCGTGTTCCCGAGTTTAAAAAAAAAAAAAAAAAAAAAAAATGATTAATGTTAGTGCGGCAAGGACTCGTCACTTTTAAGTGGCCGGACCTTCCCCAGTGTTGACTCTGTTGCATGATAAAGACCAGTGCACTGCTGGGCCGTTGCATAATATCCTCTCACGTTTCTTGTGTTGCCATTCTTCCACAGAACGTTTATTTGGTATTTTATGAAACTTTATCCATAGCTGGCACGCTGGTGTAATGGTTAGTGTCGTGGAATGCCACTCAGATGTCGCGAGTTCGCTTCTTTCCCAGGGCGATGAAAAATCATTGGTTCTGTATCATGATCAGATACTGCGCAGTGTTGGGTCTGCGGTGGGAGGTTGGAACCAACATTCTATGGAAGCTTAACTTTCGAGTCAATGGTCCCTGTGTGCTAGTTCCATATGAATAGGTTTCATCTGCTGAAATAATATATAACAATAATAATAGGAGCAGGGTCTTGAGTGAATCACTATTTTTGGAACGTTTCAAATTCTTTTTTGTTGCCTTTTTTGTTGTATATATATATATATATATATATATATATATATATATATATATATATATATATATATATATATATAAACACACACACAGATATATATATATATATATATATATATATATATATATATATATATATATATATTCTTAAACGCTTTTCACAGGACGATAATATTAGATGAATCACTGTTTTTGGAATTATGAAAGGAAAATATGCTAAAGTATCTCTGTATTGGGTGTCATTTAAAAGATTTTGAAAAAATGATCGAGTAGTTCTGGAGACTATTGTTATGGAGACGATGAATTGAGTGTCGGGATGTTTTGAAAACCAATGTCGGTATTACCATTAGAAATCGTTCATCAGTGCGTTTTAGACACTAGTTTTTAATGGAAGAGATACAGGAGCAGTTGACGAAAACTGTGAAACAAAAGAAAATTAAATGCTCAGAAACTTTGTATGAATGGTTATACATAGTTACAAGTTACACTTTGTTTTAAGTGAGGAAAAGTGGTGAAAGTGATAAGGCTATAAAGTGTTTTGGAAGGAGCTTTCTAAGGAAAGTGCATTTCCGGAAGTTGCTGTCATGTCTCGCAAGATGGTTGCACGAAGGAAAGGTCAGCTCGCTTACCTCAGGACCCAGAGCGCGCCAATTCATATCATTGGCAAAGGGTAAGTGTAAAATTTGTGTGTGTGTGTTGTGTGAGAGAGAGAGAGAGAGAGAGAGAGAGAGAGAGAGAGAGAGAGAGAGAGAGAGAGACTACTGGAGAATAAAGCAGAGAAAGCTCTCACGACATATTGGAATCGGCGACGATAAGACTGACGGATCATGACAAATGGAATGAGAGAGAGAGAGAGAGAGAGAGAGAGAGAGAGAGAGAGAGAGAGATTACTGGAGAGTAAAACAGAAAGCTCAAACGACATATTGGAATCGGCTGGGGAGACGATTAGACAGAAAGATAATGACAAATGGAATGAGAGAGAGAGAGAGAGAGAGAGAGAGAGAGAGAGAGAGAGAGAGAGAGAGAGTTGAAATCTTCATCAGATACGTAAGTCACTGTAAAAACTCGTGTTACCTGATACTAATGAGCGTGTTTCATTTTAGTTATTGGGTAAGAAATCGTGTTGGCTTTCATCCTAAATTCGTTAGTTTTCTTGACGGCAAGTTTTTCCAAGTTACTGACTTTTTGAAGCTTCAGGAATAGGAGGCATTATAAGTGACATCAAAATTGCTTCATATTTCTTGCACCTGGATCCAAGGCTTTGTAGTGACAAGTGTATCCAAAAAGTGCGAAGAAATCGAGCAGTTTAGACGGTTTTATGGCTATAACAATTGCATAAGTATCTGGTAGAAAGTGACCAGTAGATTCTGTATAAAATATATATAATATATATATATATATATATATATATATATATATATATAATATATATATATATATATATATATATATATATATATATATATATATATATATATAATACACACACACACACACA
>NC_061089.1:47344896-47347396 GCF_015104395.2 Macrobrachium nipponense | reverse complement strand
CATCAATATTCCAAATTCATTTCAGTAATGAAAGCTCTCCTATATTTCTCGAGAGCCAGGATATCTGCATATGGAGTAATTCGATCACATGTATCATTCTTGATTAAATCCAGAATATATGTATATGCGAGATGTGTTTTGCACGTATGTCAAGGTGCTTCAGGTCATCGATTTTCCTTCAAGTATTCTCGTCCCTGTAGGGTGGTAATGCAGTCAGTGCACGTCACGTGGTGTACTGTAGGCTAATAATTACTTGAGTTCTCGACAGCGTCCCTTCGGCTCCTAGCTGCAACCGCTTTCATTTCTTTTACTGTACCTCCATGTGAAATCCACTTTCTTTCATCTTAATTCCTACCCTCTCCTAACAATTGCTTCATATTCCAACTGCGAGGTTATCTTCCTGTTACACCTTAGGAACCTTTTTGGTCTCAATTCCCTTTTGCTTTTGACCTAAATTTTGTATTCCTTTCCATTCCATTGAATTTCATATTTTTGAGGTGTTATAATGTAACTACTTTGTCGTGATATGCTGTTGCTTGGTTATGAATTAATGTGTAAAATGAAAAGCCGTTTCTTTATTTTCTTAGTGATTTATCAAGGATTTGTAAGAGTAGGATTACTTGAATACTGGACTATTGTCAGGATTACTTACAGAGATTTCCGAATAGGTGATGTGGATCCTGGTCCAGAAGGTTCATATTTTAAGGAAACAATTAGACTTTCTAACCCAGTCAGAAATGTTATTTATTGGATCCCTTTCCCAGTCAGATGTTTTTTATGGATCCTTTTTCCAGTCAAAGATGTTTTTATGGATCCTTTTTCCCAATCAGTGATGTTTTTATTAGGATCCTTTTCCCAGTCAGAGATGTTTTTTGTGGATCCGTTTGCCAGTTAGGGATGTTTTTACGGATCCCTTTCCCAGTTAGGGATGTTTTTGTGGATCCCTTTTCCGGGTAGGGATGTTTTTATGGAGCCTTTTCCCAGCCATAGATGTTTTTATGGATCCTTTCCCCAGCCAAGATATGTTTTATGGATCTTTTTCATTATCTGAGATGATTTTATAGATCCGATTCCCAACGAGATGTTTTTTATGGATCGTTTTCCCGGTCAGAGATGCTTTCATGGACATTTGTTTCTAAAAAGTTTTTTTTTATGCGGTTTTTATGTATCTATTAAAGTTCGTGTGTTTGTATATTTATGCTTGTTTGGTCGACAGTATGTCTTGGAGGTATACATACCTTAAAGCATAAGAATAATGGTTTAGATAGAAACAAAAACAAAAAAATAAAAACGAAAGAGTGACAACCTGTTCTGTTAGTATCATATTATGCTATCTCAATGACTTATAAGAACAATATTGACTGAATCTTGAGGATTTAGGATTATCTTTTCATTATGATAATTTTCTTACATTTTTATCTCTTTTTTTATTAATTTGTTAATTCATTGTTTATCTTTAAATGTGATCGTTTTTTTTTCATTTCCAATACCTTCTGTAACATATTTCTAGTGGACACCATATTCTTTGTTAGCTTGAATTTCTAGTCAATATTAATGGCCTGTGTTGTGGGCATGTTCTTTAAGAGTAGGGTTTACTTTCTGATTAATAATAATAATAATATTGATAATAATAATGGGCACAGTTTCCCGTGTCGAAAATGATGATAATGGTTGCAGATCCACAGTAATATAGCTGTATGAGAGTTGATGGTTCTTTAATAAATAACAATAGCTTTCGAACCTTGTGCTAGGTTCATCCTCAGTCAAATGAACATTGAGACTTAAAAAATTCGTCGAAGTAAACTTCTGAGCAGGACAAGTGTCAGTGATAGTTCAATTCTACAGCGAAGTACGCAAATGAAGGAAACTCCCAACAGCCCAACTAGGTAATAGCGAACAGAA
Source organism: Macrobrachium nipponense (assembly GCF_015104395.2). Lineage (NCBI taxonomy): Eukaryota > Metazoa > Arthropoda > Malacostraca > Decapoda > Palaemonidae > Macrobrachium > Macrobrachium nipponense. Next base: position 47,345,494 of record NC_061089.1, on the reverse strand, counting down.
ATGCGAACATCAACAATGGAATTACCTAGTTGGGCTGTTGAGCGCTTCCTTCATTTGCGTTCTTCGTTGTGGAATTGGTACTATCACTAACACTTGTCCTGCTCAGAAGTTTACTTTGACCAATTTTTAAAGTCACAGTGTTCACTTGACTGAGGATGAACCTGGCACAAGGTTCGAAAGCTATTGTTATTTATTAAAGAACCATTTAACTCTCACACAGCTGTATTATTGCGGACCTGCAACCAATAGTGATAAAAATAATAAATGATAATATAATAATAATAATAATAATAATAATAATAATAATAATAATAATATAATAATAATACTTGAATCATGATAATTTCGAGTAATATGTGAAGATATTAGGCCTTCATATGAAGATGAAGTCTGCCTTGGATCATTAAAACTATATAGATCTCAGTTCCACTGATACTTTTATTTTAAATGCAAATTGTATTCGAATTTACCATCTATATGTTTACAGATATTGTGAAAAATGTAGATAAGAAAAGATGACTTATTTTCTATTCGTTGTAACTGGCTACATCATAATTTTTTTTTTTAGTTTTATTGGTTTTTATTTCCCCCATGTGTT
>NC_061089.1:47304896-47339896 GCF_015104395.2 Macrobrachium nipponense | reverse complement strand
GTGATGTACCTGCCGTCAAAGACACGAAATCGCCTTGACATAGAAAAAAAGAGGCGATTTACGTCTCTCTCTGACAGCTTTCAAGCCAAACATTGACAAGTTGGCAGCCTTGCATCAGTCACAGGGATCCCACTGAAACCTTTCAAGATAAAGCCAATTGTACCTACATGTATTCCTTGTTTTTTATTCCTTTTGTAAATAGATAAGTGTTCAAATAAAATATTTTTCCAATTAATATTGGTATTTGATTCATGCCTGAAATTAGTGTTTTGAGTACATGGTACTACTCAAACTAGAACCATTAATATACCTTCCCTAGGCGTATTAAGGTGATGGACGGAAGGCGGGTGTGTGGGGGGGGTTGGGGGGGTGGGGGGGGGGGGGGGTAAGAACTCAGAGTTGGCATGGAGGGGCCACAACAACTTGCACTGGATTGAAGGGGGCCACCACCAGAAAAAGGTTGAGAAACAGTGGCCTAAAAGACCAGACGCCTCAGACCGTACCCCTAAGACCACAACAATCACCCATCCATGGTACGAGGAGACTAAGACCCATTCCAGAATTATTACAAACTTTTTCACGGACTTTGCTGTAAGATAAAAGGCTAATACTTGGCTGTCTATCCCAAAGTCTTGAACCTAACCTTTGTAGCTGGGTAGTCAAACTTAATTGCTCTCTCTCTCTCTCTCTCTCTTTCATTTGTTCGTATATATAGCATTTGCCTCATTAACAATCACGGGGTCTCTCTCTCTCTCTCTCTCTCTCTCTCTCTCTCTCTCTCTCTCTCTCCTCCTTCTCCCTCTCCCACCCCCTCTCTTTATCTCTCTCTCATTTTTTCTTATAAGAATCATTGGATACTCATATATGACAATTTCTTCATTTAGTACCACGGGAGTCTCTCTCTCTCTCTCTCTCTCTCTCTCTCTCTCTCTCTCTCATTGTGTGTGTGTGTGTGTATGTTTGACCAGCTACTCAGTAGCTGTGCGCCTTGTTATCTCTCTTCCCATAGAACCTTCCCTGATGAAAGAAAAAAAAAAGTTTTCACACTTTTTTTTTGTCCTCGGCAAATTACTTTCCGCGATATAATCTTGAAAGGGGACTTTTGCCACCGTTGCGTGGCCTTTTAACTGATTGGAACATACACACACACACATACACATACACATATGTGAAGGTTTGTAGAATTTACGGTGGTTGAACAAATATTATTTTAAAGAAGCAGATAGCTGGAGCTATTTTCAGTTTTTCCGATGCTCCTGTCACAAGGAATTAACCCCCATTGAGGGGTAGCGCCATCAGTGAACCTCACGCGGTGTACTGTACAGATTATTTAGGTACTTTGTAGCGTTCCTTCGGCCCCTAGCTGCAACCGCTTTTATCCCTTTTACTGTACCTCCGTTCATATTCTCTTTCTTCCATCTTTCTTTCTACCCCCTCCTATCAATTGTTTTTAAGTGCAACTGCGTGGTTTTCCTCTCGGTATGCCTTTCAAACCTTTTTATTCTCAATTTCACTTTATGGGTTGAACAACCTCTTAGGTCCAAGCGCTTGGCCTTTGCATTGTTTTTAGGTATTCAAGAATAACGCTCGAATTATACAAAAAAGCTCTTTATAAGTAGAAAGTTCAATGTGAAAATGTGGTTAGCAGTGACTATATTAAGCACCTTTAATTCATTTTAGGCACAAACAAGAAATCTAGCAGTATGAGAGGGGTAATACTAACGCAGGTTAGTAGGTCTATAAGTCAAAAGTAATAGTTAATAGAAAAAATATTTTGCAACCGAATATAAACACTTCTTGTTATTGAGAGAGAGAGAGAGAGAGAGAGAGAGAGAGAGAGAGAGAGAGAGAGAGAGAGAGAGAGAGAGAGAGTGGGGGTAATTTGAATCATTTATGCAATTTTAAGCCAAGTTGGTTGATAGGAGAGGAAGTAGAATCTCATTACCTCCAAACGAGAAATTCGGGGAGGAATAGATGAAATAGAAGGCGTGGGAATGGGAGTGTAGAGGGAAAGGGGGGAGGGTAGGGAATTGGGGGGGAATTGGAATCCTGCCTCAGCCTGGTCGTCGAATTCGACCAGATTATATGAGTTCTCGATTCTGAAATACTCGTATTCTCTCGAATTCAGAGCAGATGGGCGACTTTTTAAGAAAAAAATTGGTCTGGTTTGATGGAGAACAATAGAGAATGATAAGATCGTAGAGAGGGAAAGGTCGAATGAACAGATTTAATTTAATTTTTTTTCATTTTATTTCATGGGAAGCATAACAGGAATGAGGCAGTCACTGATGAAGAGGAGATGGAAATTAACGCATTGGCGTGGAAAAGTTAGGAAAGAACGGAGGCCTTAGAAGGGCTAACGATTGAAAAAATGATTACTTAATTATATTACTATTTAAAAGGACAAATTGACTTCGTTTCATCACTCTTTAAAGGCATAGCATTACTTATTTTATTACTATTTAACGGTTGGGAAACAAACATGCAAAAGGTGTTTGTGGTTAATGAACAAACTTAGGTTACAGTTTTCTTATAGGGGACCCAAAGGGGTGAGGTGCTGGTGTTGGAATTCCTTAATCTATGTTCATATGTCAACATATGTGGTTTGTGACACTAAATTGTACATTCATTTATACTTTTAAACTGCTTAATCATTCCAAAGTATTTCTAAGCTTCAGTTTATCACTTGTTTATTGTCCAAATTTGGAAATAATTACTAGCAAATGCTATAGGCGGTTGGTGGTATTTAATGATGAATAATTAATTAGAATGAACAAACTTTTCTATAAACTTAGACTTACGGGAATTTGCTGTGCATTAGAAATAGGTTCATATAGAAAATGCTGACCATATCATTTTATTCGTTAGCGAAAAGAGAATGGGAATCCATTATACTTTAACCCTTCCACCGAATAGTTTCATAACTCCTCTGAAAGTTGTAAGGGAATCAAGCAGAAGTTGAGGTAACTGGAATTCACGGTGCAATAATTATAAAACTTATTTTCTTAATGATTGGAATGGAATATGAAATGTAGGCCGAAGGCCAAGCGATGGGACCTACGAGGCAATTGAACGCTGAAACAAAGTAAAAATGTGGTAATGTTGTAACAGGAGGAAAATCTTGCAATTGTCCTATGAAACAATAATCATTGTTAGGAGAGGGTGGATAGTAAAATGGAATAACAATAATATAAATGTAGGTATAGTAAAAGGAATGACAGAGGTTGCAACTACGGGCAGTAAAGAACGCTGCAAAGAACATGAGTTGCACTGACAAAACTACACCCCCAAATGGGTTTTCTTTAACGATGACCATGTCAGAATTTAACCTCGATAAATACTACGTACCACTGTCCTTTTAAACGTCACTGAAATAATTTACGTGAATTAATCTCCCCACCAGTACTTCTGTGTTAGATTGAAATCTGATGTTTTCTCAGGTTCCCTCTTATTCTGAAAAGGTACCCCGTAACACAATGGGATCAGGGAACAGGGAAGAGTACCCGCTCTATCCAGAGTACTTCAGGCACCTAGAACCCTATAGGGGTTCTTAAAGGGTCTTATAAGGATTCAAGGACCCAGTATTACGCTCGAGATCTGTGTGTGTCGCTCATAATCGGTAAATAAGCGTTAAATCGTATTCTATGGTCCTTAAGAATGGAATGCGGTACTCGAAACTTGCAGATCCTAGGATATTCTCTCTCTCTCTCTCTCTCATTTTGTATTTGGTGAACTATTTTTTCAAACTAAATGACCGGCACACGTACGTAGAAGATTACACACATACACACACACACACACACACACACATATATATAATATATATATATATATATATATAATATATATATATATATATATATATATATATGTGTGTGTGTGTGTGTGTGTGTGTGTGTGTGTGTGTGTGTGTGTGTGTGTGTACGTGCGGAAAAATTGTCATAACTTCGCCACAACGTTTCTTTGCGTTACAGTCACTAAATACAAAAGTTTAATTAATCATCTCCTTCCTGACAGAAATGATTATTGTATGTAGTGACCCCTGGGCAGGATCGATAGAGCGAATGATTATTCCTATTCTACAGTTCTCTCCACAAGGATTTACTCTTTTGAAGAGACTCTTGTGTCCAGATCCACGCGTCCATTTTTCCTCGGTTTCATTAACCGTCTTCAATTTCTTATAGCTGTTTCTATTATCTGTTTTATCTCTTTTCTATTTTCTTTTTCTTCTTTGTGATTCCTATCTTCTATTTTCTCTTTTATATTTTCTAATTTCGTATATCTTTATATTTTCTATTGCATGTGCTTTCCATTTTCTTTTTTCCATTTTGTGTTTCTTATCTTCTACTTTCTATTTTTTATTTGCTGTCTTCATTTTCTCTATTCTTTCTAATTCCCGTTTTATCTTCTCCCTCGAAATACGAAGCAAGGCTCGCTGGCTCTTACTGTCATGTAACTCAATTCATTGGAAATATTTGTGTAAATGTGCATGTGTGTGTGTGTGTGTGTAGTTTGTGTGGGTGGAAATGTATACGTGTGTTTTCTTTGGTCGAAAGTTTTAGCTACGTAAGGGGAACGTTTTGACTCTCTCTCTCTCTCTCTCTCTCTCTCTCAGTTTCCATTGAGGAGTACATCGAGACACTTCATCTTCTTGAGTGAGAAGAACCATAAACTATACCATATATATATATATATATATATATATATATATATATATATATATATATATGCATATATATATATATATGCATATATGTATATGTATACACACATATATATGAGTGTAATTTTTTTTTATTTTTACTTATCATAATTGGTATGGGAGGCTTGACCATGGGCTGAGCATTTAGACGTATGATATGACAGTGATAATATTTTTGTTTTAATTGAGGTAACCTGCTATGATGGTAACTTAAGCAATTTACCTTTGAGGAACATCAACCTTTCTTCATGAAGTTGGGCTGAATCATGCATATTAGTCAAAATGCCGTCAGTGCACCTCATACGGTGCACTTTAGGCATTACTTAAGGTTCTTTGCAGCGTCCCTTCGGTCCGTAGCTGCAATCCCTCTCATTCCTTTTACTGTACCTCCGTTCACATTCTCTTCCTTTCATCTTACGTTCCTTCCACCCTCTCCTAACAATTGTTCCATAGTGCAACTGCAAAGTTTGTCTCCTGTTACAACTGTCAGACCTTTTGACTGTCAATATCCTAAACAAAGCTGAATGACTTCGTAAGTCCCAACGGTAGGCCTTTGCCTAAATTCTATATTGCATTCCAGAAAATTTGCGATGTGCGCCAACAGTACATTCATCAGCCTACAGAGATCAAAAGAAATCAAGAAAATTCAACATAATTCAACAATTCTCCCTTCAGCCGGCAACAGAATTGCATGCAACGGCTTCCAAACTTGCATGTGGCCTCTTGCGTGCTTCTTAAGGAGCTCTCTCTGCCGGGCTGGTATTATTCCATTAACAACTATGCGTCCTTTCTTTCCACTTCCTTATTCCAGTAAATATTCGGGTTTTAGTCTTGCATTTCTGTGTCTTCCCTCCTTCCTTCCCCTCTCGATAATTAAATAATTAACGTTTGTATTATCATTTTGTCCTTAGATGCAAGTCGTATGCTTTCTTTTCTTCGTTTCTCTCTCTCTCTCTCTCTCTCTCTCTCTCTCTCTCTCTCTCTCAGGACTAGAAAGACGATTGCTTCTGTACCTTCCTTCGTTTCTCTCTCTCTCTCTCTCTCTCTCTCTCTCTCTCTCTGAGGATGGGAAAGAAAATTATTTTCCCTTCCTACGTAGAAGTGGAAATAGCCGAAGCGTCATATCCCACGTAAAGGATGTTTCCTTGTTGCCTTGGCGACACGGTTTCTTTGCACACAATATATCTTAAGCTTTCCGTATTTGACATAATTATGTGGTAGTAAAGGTATATGTCTTAAGCCAATTGTAAATTTAATGTGGATAAATTTTGGCAGATTATTTTATTTTTTTGTTTTCTGAAGGTGTTTCAAGATCTTAGTGATAGATGGATTTGAAACGTTTTCGTTTGTTATCCGATAATTCTTATGAAGGTAACAGTAAAATAACTTGAATAAAAAGTAATCTAGGTCGTTAACTGGATCCCATTATATCTGGATCAGATATTGCCAAAAAAAATTATTTTTTTCTGTATTTACCCATTTTAACATGTTAACTTTCCTTAATAAAATTCTTTCATTCTCTCCTTTCTGAGTGTGAAAGTATTCAATAAACTACCAAGAAACTTTCTTTCACAATTCATAAACATTCATTTTTATTGTTTGCCTTCTTTATTTTTAAGATTAATTTTTTTGCAGACAGAAACACATTAACTATCTCCGTGTTAGTCGTTGTCACGAAGCCAGAGTACGTAAACCAATCAATCAGGTCCAGAAACCGTTGAGTTTAATTGCGCATAATTTGACAGCTAGCATCTCCCAGTATTCGTGGAAACTGCAGATGGAATTATTCCGATTGTGCCTGAATTATTCAGATTATACATTAATTATTCGGATTACAATTGCGTTATTCTGATTATACTGGGCTGATGCTGGTTATAACAGAATTACTCTAAGATGCTTAAATTATTCGAATTTTACTCGAGTTATTCGGGGTATAATTGATAATTCTGCTTCTCTCTTATGTCACATATTCAGTAAATATTCACAATACTTAGGACTACATGTGGATAACATTTGAATTATCATCCGTAAGGGGCGGGGGGGAGGTTAGTGCCGTCGGTGTAACTCACTCGGTGCACTGTAGGCATTGCTTGACATTCTTTGCAGCGTCCCTTCGGCCTCTAGCTGCAACCCCTTTCGTTCCTTTTACTGTACCTCCGTTCACGTTCTCTTTCTCCCATCTTGCTTTGCAACCTCCCCTAACAATTGATTCATGGTACAACAACTACAGGTTTTCATCCTGTTAAACATTCCTAATTTTTTTACTCTCAAAATTTCCTTTTTTAGCGCTGATCGTCATCATAAATATCCATCTGTTGGCCTTTGCCCTGAATCCTGGATTCTATTTTATTCTGCATTCGTTTCATATTTGAATTACCCGGACTTTCGATCGGTGAAACGAAGGACTGTTTCCCAGAAAGGAGAGGCTTCGGTCTTGACATCTGCATAATGAGGGTTGCCTGTCCTTGTTTCCGAGTGGTTTATCTAAGCAATTAACTGATCGTTTACGGAGGAGTAATTATTGAACGCTTCCATCAGTCTGGTTTTGGAACGCCGTCAGATGCAGAGTTTACGCGTCATTTGACAATGCATCTGGACATTATTGAGTCTCCTTCTGGGAAAATAGATGCAAATTGTCTCTAAGATTTGTATAGGTATAAGTCTAAACTGTTCCAGTATCCGTATGATTTTCGTATAAGATTAATTCGGCAGTTTTATCATAATATTGATTGTAACGCTGAAATCAAAGGACGTTTTATTCTTTTATTTGTGTTTACAATTGAAGTGGATGTATTTCCTATTTGTAATGTATTTGATATGGGCTTATATTTATTTGGTGAAATTAGGTCTGAAAATATTTCCTAAAGCGCATTAAAACAAGTATTTAAAAGAAAACCTGCACAACTGACACTTAGGCGTAAAACATTAGAATATGATACTGTATTACACCTAAAAGAATGATTAATTTTCAAGTAATTTTGCCTCTCATAATAACTGTAAAGGGTATTTTCATTTCCCATATTCTATTTCCGTCTAATACCACTTGATAGAGAGAGAGAAGAGAGAGAGAGAGAGAGAGAGAGAGAGGAGTCAATACACTGGTGACTATAAAAATTAATTCCCTTATCTTTTCACATACATACACAAAACTCACACACGTGCACACATATGTATAAATTATATATATATATATATATATATATATATATATATATATATACATATATGTGTGTGTATGCATATGTATATACATATACACATGAATATATATTGGTATATATATGCATATATATATACTATATATATATATATATATATATATATATATATATATATATATATATATATATGTATGTGTGTGTGTATATTAGTTTATGTATATGCATATTATACAAACACATATACGTGTATATGTATGTATATATATATATATATATATATATATATATATATATATATGTGTGTGTGTGTGTGTGTGTGTGTGTTTTATATATATAATTTCTATATATGTGTGTGTGCGTGTGTGTTTTTTTGTATATGCGTGAAAAGATATGTATATCACAATATAAATAATCGACTGTACTATAATATAATCACCAAAAACACACTACCGTAGAAATTAGTAAAGAAAAATATTACGACTAGAATCAACAAGCATCATGGTTATTCAAAATGATTTATTTGCGAAAATGTAAAAATGAAAAAAATTCCCCATTATATAAATACACCTGCTGCTCTTCTTCGGGGAACCGATGAATCTTGACCCTTACCATGACAATGGTTTAGAGAGTAGACCTATAACCCAATTCACCTTTAATAATGACCACTCAGTATTAGGGTCATTTCTAATAGAGAAAAAAAATTCCTAAGGGGCATCATCTCTTGAGTAAATAAAAGATGGCCAGTCATCATTTCGGGACAGACGGAATGTAGCCAATGGTCATTTGAAAACGTCGTTTAAATCTATTTTCACCTTGAATTACGTCATGCTGAGAGAGAGAGAGAGAGAGAGAGAGAGAGAGAGAGAGACTTAGTACATGAATACTAATAACAATAAATACATTACCTTTTTCATATATATATATATATATATATATATATATTATATATATATATATATATATATATATATATGTATGTGTATATATACATATATATAGATATATGTATGTATATATATATATATATATATATATATATATATATATATATATAGGTGTGTGTGTGTTGATATGTATATATGTAATATGTATGTATGTACATATATATATTATATATATATAGATATACATATATATATAATATATATATATACTATATATGTATACATGTGTATATAGTATATATATATATATATATGTATAGTCTATATATATATATATATATATATATATATATTCATATTTACACACATATGAAATCTTTCATCTGAAGATTCAGATAATCTGAAGAGCTGCATAATTTTAATTGTGTACGTCAGATGCCACTGATGATATTAAACGGTGCAGAGGCGGAGACAGAAGATTGAGATCGAATTCCCTCGGTATATTAATTTTTCCCAAAAGACGCCTCTAGAGGGAAAAGATGTCGTCACCAGTTTTTAATTGAAGTTATATGACTCTTGAAGTGAGGAGCTTCTAATTGAATGCGAAGACTGACGTGCTGACGTGATGTTAAGACATGACTGACACCTGAAAGGGACTTGTAAGAGACGTGTCTTCTCTCGGACTACACCACCCCCTCCTCCTCCTCCTCCAGAGAGAGAGAGAGAGAGAGAGAGAGAGAGAAGGAGGGGGTGGGGGTGGTTGGCGTCCCGTTGGAGGAGGAGGTCCAAGTGTGTTAGAATTCAATAACTCCATCTTTATTTTGCTTTGTCTATTGATTGTCTTATTTTGGGGTTGGAGGGCGGGGTTGGGGGTGGGATGGGCAGGGGGAGAAGGGGAGAGGGTGAGAAGGGGAAGAAAGGGGGGGAAGAGGTCAATTTGCCTCCCCGAAAAGTCCTTTGGGGTTTTTCTGACCCGAAAAACTCTCTCTCTCTCTCTCTCTCTCTCTCTCTCTCTCTCCTCTCTCTCTCTCTCTCATTTGTCCTCCGATTTTTTTTATTTATTCGTTAACTTTTATTTTCCCGAGGTTTGAGACATTTCCTTTGATCTGGCGAAAGTAGATTGACCCGAAACCATTTTTCTACCTCCCCCCTCTTTTACGGCTAGTCTCTGGAGGGGGACTATCAAATAATTTTTGTCGTCTATGAAAAAGTCGTATTATAAATAAATCATTCAACTTATTTATATCACTGTGGATTTTTATTATACAACTGTTGTTCACGACTCAGTGAATTTATCGGCATTATTATTATTATTATTATTATTATTATTATTATTATTATTATTATTATTATTATTATTATTATTATTATTATTATTATGATTGACAAAAAAGCCATATTAATACAATTCGTTTATATAACTGAGGATTTTTATTACATAACACTTCATCACGATATTATGCGTTTTATAATATAATAATAATAATAATAATAATAATAATAATAATAATAATAATAATAATAATAATATAATAATAATAATAATAATAATAATGAACTAAGGACCCTCCGTAACGAGGCTATAATATTGATAATTAAAAGCCACAATAGTGTTAAAAATATATTTTTTACATGTTAAAAATTACTAGGAGACAATCGGATACAGAGCAGTCTCCGTAAGTCTCTCCTAGTAATTTTTAATATTGTATAAAAATATATTTTTAACACTACTGTAACTTTTAATTCTCAATATTAAAGCTCGTTACGAAGGTTCCTTAGTTCATTATTATTATTATTATTATTATTATTATTATTATTATTATTATTATTATTATTATTATTATTATTATTATTATTATTATTATTATTATTATTATTATTGACAATCAAAAGCCACAGTAGTATTAAAATATATTATTGTACAATGGTAAAAATACAAGGAGAGACTTTCGGATACTGCTCCGTATCCCTCCGTATCCCTCTTCAGTATGACTGATGAGGGATACGGAGCAGTAACCGAAAGTCTCTCCTTGTATCTTTACCATTGTACAATAATATATTTTAACACTACTTTGGCTTTTGATTGTCAATATTATAGCCTCGTTACGGAAGCTCCTTAGTTCATTATTATTATTATTATTATTATTATTATTATTATTATTATTATTATTATTATTATTATTATTATTATTATTATTATTATTATTATAAAACGCATTATATCGTGAAGTGTTATGTAATAAAAATCCTCAGTTATATAAACGAATTGTATTAATATGCAAAAGATAAAAAACACATCAATAGAAGTTCTTATTGTTGTTGTTGTTGTTGTTGTTCTTCTTCTTCTTCTTCTTCTTCTTCTTCTTCTTCCCTCGTGGAAAAGCTCAAAGGGAGCATGATTCCTAACTGGCTGGATTCACGTAACATGAATTACGTCAAAACGTGAATTTTCCATCTTTAATGATGTCCCTGTTTATTCTCTTATCCCCAGATTTAGTCGTCTCAAAATAGCAAATGTCAAAAGAGTTTAATCCTTTTTATTTTGTTGAGGATCACTGAAGTCGAAACTCAAAGGGAATCAGGAGTGAAAGAAATAGAAGTATACGAATAAAAGGTAGCTTTTTTATTTAGGAGAATTATTGTTAGATTAGCAGTCTTAATCTGATGAGTTTTAATACGCTAATACTGATCTCTTTCTTTTTTTTTTAGTTTTCTTTAAAAGAAATCTATTGTGACGGCATTGTTGGTCCGTCCGCACTTTTTCTGTCCGCCCTCAGATCTTAAAAGCTACCGAGGCTAGAGGGCTGCAAATTGGTATGTTGATCATCCATCCTCCGATCATCAAACATACCAATTTGCAGCGCTCTGGCCTCAGCAGATGTTATTTTATTTAAGGTTATGTGAGCCCTGATCGTGCATCTGGCACCGCTATAGGTGCCAACAGCATAGGCTACCACCAGTCATTGGATGAAAGTTTTGTGGCCGGCGGCTGAGTTTTTCATACACTGTGCAGAAAACTCGATTGCGCCGAGGAAACTTCGCCGCATATTTTACTTGTTTTCGTTACGGAGACTTACTAGATAATAATAGGCCTTGCCTCTTGAAATGGGGCAATAGTTTTATTTTTTATTTTATTTTTATTTTCTTACTAGTATACAGGGGTAGTGTCGTCAGTGCACATCATGAGGTGCAATGTAGGCATTACTTAGGGTTCTTTGCAGCGTCCCTTCGGCCCCTAGCTGAAACCACTTTCATTCCTTTTCCTGTACCTCCTTTCATATTATCTTTCTTCCATCTTACTTTCCACCCTTTCCTAACAATTGATTTACAGTGCAGCTGCGAGGCTTTCCTCCTGTCACACCTTTCAAACCTTTTCACTGTCAATTTCCGTTTCAGCGCTGAATGGCCTCAGTTGCCCCAGTGCTAGGCATTATGCCAAAAACCCATAAATCAATCAATCAGACTTAAACTCTTTTGTAATTTAAGTAAGATAACTGTAGTCATTTTCCCAGTTTTATTCTGCTTTTTAGCTGGAATTAAAATGAACTCGATGCTGTGATTCTTGAAATCCTCTCATCTATGACAGTAGCCAGTTTCTGACTTAGATCGGGATCGAACCCAGGTCGTTTACATATGAATTATGTGGCTTAGCGACCGGCAGGGCCCTTTCCTTTCAATTGAAAGACCTGGGATCGAGGATCCGAAAGGACCGATTTTATATATATATATATATATATATATATATATATATATATATATATATATATATATTACATATATATCTAGATATAATATATATATATATATATATAGATATAGTATTATATATATAATATATATATAATATATATGTATATATATATACATATACATGTTTATCATATATATATGTATATATTATTATATTTATATATATAATTATGTATTATTATATTAATCTGTTATATATAATTAATATGTATATATGTATTATAATATATTTATATGTATATATAATATATTGTATTATATATTATATATTATTATATATAGATATATATATATATGATATATGTATTATATATATAATATGTTATATATATATATGTATATATATATATATATATCTATATATATATTAGCAGTAGATATATGCTAATATATATATATATATATATATATATATATATATAGTCATGACACAAGAGGAGATAGACCTAGAGGTAGTACAAAAAAACAAACAAAAAAAAAAAAAAGTATAACTTAGTTTTGTTCTGTCAATCGAAGCGTTCGGCTGGAAATAGGAAAGAGATAGAGAAAGTGGCAAAGGAGATTAGTCAGTCAAGACAGTTACTTTAATTAGTTCTGCTAATTGATATAATTTTCGGGAACTCTCCGGCTAAGTTCATTATCGTTGGAAAAAAAAGGAACTGGAACGAATCTGAACCGAGGTGTTTTTTTTTTTTTTTTTTTTTTTTTTTTTTTTTTTGCGAGGGAGATTTTTTGGGGGGAGATTTATGGGGGAAGTTTTATGGGAGTTTTTTTTATTTAGGGAAGGATTTTTCATGGGGAGTTTTTTTTATGCGGGGGGTGGTGGGTTATGAGGGGAGGTTTTAGTGGAGAGGTTTTTTATATCAGGGGAGGTTTTATGGAGAGGTTTTTTATGATGGGAGGTTTTATGGGAAGGTTTTTTTTATATAAGGAGGTTTTATGGAGAGTTTTCTTTATAAGGGGAGGTTTGTATGGGAAGGTTTATATATGGGTTTGTTTATGTTGGAAGATTTTTGCATTTGAATGATCCGGTTTTTTTCTCTTTTTTGTGGGATCTGATCTGAGTGTGTTGTTTAATTAAAAGTTACTCTTTTTCCCTTTAAGTTGGAGTTATATAACCGAGTGGCACTGTTATTTTTAATTTATTAAAATGTTTAACACTTCCTACTTCAAAGGATAATTTTTCTTTCAGTATTAAGTACATTTCCAATGGTAAATAGATAAATAGATGATCATAAATAAATAAATAAATGGATATATATATATATTATATATATATATATATATATATATATATATATATATATATATATATATATATATATATATATATATATATATATATATATAATATGTTTGTGTTTCTGTGTGTGTGTGCGTGAATAACTTGAAATATAAATAAATAAAACTAAATGAATATGAACAAATAAATGTAAATAGATAAATATAGATATATAAATAAATACATAGATCAATATAAGCAAACAAATATAAACAAATACAGTAAGGAAGCGAGTGGTTAAGTAAGTTCTATCTGAAAAGGACGGATGTTTTGCTAAATGTTTGGTGGTATACAAGAGAGAGTCAGAGAAGAGCCTCCATTAAAGGAATTGGTTTGCACGTTTCGCCTCAAATTCAGGAATTGGCGGACGGTAAAAAAAGAAAAAAAGAATACTGATAATGTGCGTATGCTTCATCGGGACTCCCTCACACGCAGAGGTGTAACTTTTAACGGATGTGCGCGTTAGTGTTTGAGTGTTTGTTGTTTTGTTTGAGTAATTTCCAGAGTTTTCGAAATGCAAATGAACATTATATATATATATATATATATATTATATATATATATATGTATGTATATATATATATATATATATATATATACATTGTGTGTGTGTTCGTATGTTCGATGTTCATTCTGCTTTGTTATTGGAGTTTTCGAAATGCAGATGAACGTTGAACTTTGAGCTTAAATAACCTGTGAGAATTATGACACGCACACGCATATATATGTGTGTATATATATATATATATATATATATATATATATATATATATATATATATATATATATATATATATATATATATATATATATATATATATATATATATATATATATAAATATATAATATAGTGTATGTTTATGTATTTGTATTTGAATAATTTTATCGATTCATTTATTGCTTTATTAACTTATATCTGTTTTCCTTTTCTGATAATTGATTTAATCTTCCTTTATATCCCACTGCCATCTGACCTTTCTTTCATATGAACGCCGTAATATTCTTGAATTTCCAGTTAGTGGCCCCTGTGGTGGCCTTGTTCCATTGGAATAGAGGTTTATCTTCGGAATAACAATAATGATAATGTATGGAAGTATTGAAATTTTCCATTTTTGTATGAGATGTCGCTTTTCTATCTCTCAGAGAGTCTTTAGGGATGAGGCTGCCAGTCCTACATGCTTATTTCTCGACCGTAGTGGACGCAGTATGTGTGTATATGCGGACAGGCTTTGCCCAAGATATTATTTACGTAATTTGTTCTTCTTTTCGCTTACTCGGGAAGTAAACCTACAAGCTACTTTGTTGTGGTTCTTGTTGTTGTTGTTGTTCTTGCTGTTGCTGTTCTAGTTGGGGGCTGGTAGGAATGGGGATTTGCGTTGAGTTAAAGATACAGAAATTTTAGCATAGGTCATATAAGATTTCTTATTAGAATGAATACGTAAAAAACAAATTATGTGCTTGTTAAACAGTACAGAGCAATTATATCTAATAACATATAGCGTATTCATTTTAATTTTCTTTGGTGTAACAGTGGTATATTTGACTAGAATTTAGCGTGTCCCTCGAGTAAGCTGGATGTCGGAGCACGCCTTGTTGTGTAGCATTTTAAATGCCATTTCCTGCAATGTTTATGATTTTCAGTTGATTAAATATTTTAATTAACGTTGCCTCAGTGGTAATGTGTCTTTAAATACATGTTTTGTAAGGAAGTTCATGAAAGCTCCTTAGTTATAAGTAATACTTTTTTTTTCAGGTACGTATGGCATACAGATTGTCCTGTCACATCCTGGTTTTATAAGTAAGTGGATGAAGGTTTGTTCAAAAAGTATTCTGCAATTAGCGAGAATGCAAGAGATTATGATACGTATTCGCTCGTTTCTTAAGTACTACATGATTAAGTCTTGTTTATTTTTCAGTCTCTCTCTCTCTCTCTCTCTCTCTCTCTCTCTCTTTTCAAATATACATAAAACATACGTGCATGCATACATACACACACGCGCATATACACTATATATGATGTATGTATATGTATGTATGTATATATGTATATTATATATATATATATATATATATATATATATATATATATATATATATATATATATATATATATATATATATATATATATATATATATATATATATATATATCAAATACCGCTTCTCATAGTCCATTATGTTTTCTCGGAAAATAACCAAAAGATGTTCATTATCTCGTTTATGTTTCAGCTGTAAGATTGTATAATGAATCTTTTGTAGGAAATTTTCACAATTTTAGCCTCTTCAGATGCATATACCGAAGACTCATCAGCAGCTGGTCTAACACCTCCACGCACACACACACACACACACACACGCACACACACAGTGAGTCACTCACCTTTGTCTTCCGCGTGCTCTTGCAATTGCTGGATGTAAGGCTCCTCTTTTCGAAAATCTATGAGTTTCGCAATTATTCACAAATTTAAGAACTAGTCAACTCCTTGGCCCTAAGGAAAATAAATTTGATCACATAATATAGCTAGCATGTTAGAATTTTGAAACCACTTTCAACATGATCCTTGAGAGAAAGTCCTCGTAAAGGGGGTAGCGCCGTCTGTGCAACTCGCACGGTGAACTGTACGCATTACTTAAGGTTCTATGCACCGTCTCTTTGTCCCGTAACTGCAACCCCTTTCATTCCCATGAGTGTAACTCCGTTCATATTATCATTCTTCCATTTTATTCGCCACCCTCTTCTAACAATTGTTTTTTAGATAGTAACTGCGAGTTTTACCTGCTGTTATACCTCCCATACTTCTTGACTGTTAGTTTCTCTTTCTGCTCAGAATGACCTGATAGGTCCCAGCGCTTGGCCTTTAGCCAAAATTCTATATTCTATTTTATTGCATTCAGAGAAAGCAAAATGCAAATCTAATTGTTACCTAAGCACCTCTTGTGGGCTACTTGGCCTTTTATTGAGGTTATAACATTAACCTGAGAAAGCAAAAAGAAATGTTACTTGAATCACTAAATAAAACAATGGCAGGTTTTACCTTAAACCGGATATGTGAGTTGGTGTCCATATGACCAGATATAAGCCAGTTGCTCCAGTGTCCGCCTCAAGGTGTTTTATTTAACAGTTGGTGATTTGCAGGCCAGCGAATAAACATTCACCTGAAAAAGTGATTTATTTATAAGCGAGCTGACGCTCATCATTTGTTTTAGCCACGGGACTTTCGCCACTTGAAGAACAAATGTAAAATCCATCTCGGCCTCGACCGAGTTGTTTACTTAAAAATTAGCGGCTCTGCTGAGGTTTAAAAGGTGATGTGTTTATACAAATAGTTCATGCTTTTTAAGTGACGTGTTTACAAGTACAGTAAAGTTCCTTTTTTTATTCAACCCCTACGTATTTTTATTAAGCGTAATTATCATGCGCTTAACGCAAACTACTCAGTAATACATTTGTTCATTTATTTTTCCTTTGTTGAGTGATATCTTCTTTCTGTATGTTACATTTCCTTCTGTTATTTCTTTCTGACGAACGCCATATTCTTTGGATGCTTGAATTTCAAAATAATAATAATAATAATAATAATAATAATAATAATAATAATAATAATAATAATAATAATAATAATAATAATAATAATAATAATAATAATATATAATGTCACATGGCTATATACTCACTTCATTTTTTATACTTTTTCCATTAGCATCTTACTCAAGAGTACAGAGTATTTGTTTATCTTTTCATCAGGAAATGGCAGCAGTTGGTGTATGTTACATTCACTTTAGAAACATTTCTCATAGCTTAATGCAGACCAAAGTTGATGTACCCAGAGCGCGCGTGATCTTTTAATAAGGACGTGGGCAGCGATCTCTCTCTCTCTCTCTCTCTCTCTCTCTCTCTCTCTCTCTCTCTCTCTCTGTGTCCTCCACGGCATCAAAATTATCTCTCTCTCTCTCTCTCTCTCTCTCTCTCTCTCTCTCTCTCTCTCTCTCTCGAACACCTGGACGTCCCAAGCTTGCTCTGTAATTTACAATTTGGGTAATACTTTCGTTGCCAAGTGTCTTGAAGATTTCTTCATTTCGCATTCAGCTTGAAAATAAAAATAAGAATAAACGAGAGTTATTCAAGTAAATTGTAGGCATTTGCCAGATGCAATTTGCTAATCAGAGATTAGAGAAAATAACGGTGGCATTCACATAAACAATTACATGAATTACTCAGTAATGGCACATTCACATGCCACTCGGCCCCCGTCACGCTCCGTCACAGATGGTAATCATTCCGCGTTTCTTTCTTTTGGTAATTTTCTTCCTCTGTAATCCGGCATTAGTTGTCAAATCGCACGAGATGAAATTGAGTCTCCCGCTTCTTCGTTATGCGTACATACTTCTTCGACATACATACGTATATGCATAAACGTACACACACACACACACACACACACACACATATATATATAATATATTATATGATATATATAAATAATTATATATATTATATATTAATGATTATTTATTACCATACAATTATATAGAGAATATACATATATATATATACGTATATATGTATACTTTTTTATATGTATGTATGGACGTATATAATTACATTTTAAAAATTATGTATCTATATACCTATATTACATATATATAATAATATTTTTTTATTATATATATATATATATATATATATACTATATATATATATATATAATATATATATATATATATATATCAAGAAACTAGCGAGCCAATGATACACTAAGATTTGACAATAGTTGATTAGATAAGTAGGTCGTTCTTACGGACAGCTTATCTATCAAGACATTTATTCTGACAGTTTACAGATGTTTGTTATTTCCTAAATAATTATATGTTATTTGTTATACCTTTTTTTCGGAGTTGGTTTTATTTTGTTTAAGTTTTCAATGTCGACGAGTTTCTGATTACATTTATTTGGCCAAGTAATCTCTCTCTCTCTCTCTCTCTCTCTCTCTCTCTCTCTCTCTCTCTCAGAAGAGGGTAACTGTGCCTGCTTGTGTTGTACATAAAAATAGTTGAGATTCAGCATTCATGATAGGAAAGTCTGTTTGCCGTTGACTATCAAACAGCGTCTTTGAACACTTATGTTCTTTGGAGGCTTGAATTTCAAGTCAATGGTCCCTGTGATGGTCTTACTCCGCATGAATAGGATTCATCTTATGAATAATAATATGTTTTAGTGAAAATAATGGCAGAATTTACAGAATAGATTTTATACAAAATTCTCTCAATTCTTCTAATTGAGAGAATTTTGTATAGATTCAATTATGTTAATTCTGCCATTATTTTCAATAAAACTTGTTTGAAAGAAGGCTTGTTTCCGGTATACACAAAATAGTAATAGTAATAAGAAGAATAATATTAATAGTAATAGTAATAATGAAGAAACAAATCCACATTTTATAATATATGTATATGATAATATATATATATATATATATATATATATATATATATATATATATTCAAAGGTAAATCTGCTTAGAAAGCTTTCGAGAAACTGTTCCATCCCCTTTTCATATTGAGAAGGGGAATCGAGCAGTTTTCCGAAAGCTGTCTGTGCAGATTTATATTTAAACATATTTACACATATTCAAGACTCACGCTACTCTGGGCATTCTTATTAATAATAATAGTAATTATTCCACGTCTTTCATATTTTTACATTCATTTTAGATCGCACCCAGACTCCGAGTAGACTTTCAAACCGATATAGTTCAATCTCTTAATCCTTCCCCCTCACTCCCTGCCCATTACCCGACCCAACCCTTACCCCACTCCTCCCCCCCTTTTTTTTTTTTTTCTTTTTTTATACCAAGGACACCGATACCAGAATTTGTCTCCCAATTTATTCGACGAAGACTGTTGCAGATTGTGCGTAAGTGCTCGCCTCGACGAATTCCAAGGGCCATCCGATTGATTAATGGCGCGGGAGATGCGAGCGAGTGAGAGAGAACCCGCTTACATAATGAAGAGGACTTGTGTATTGTGGTGGTTCGGGAATGTAATCTCTCTCTCTCTCTCTCTCTCTCTCTCTCTCTCTCTCTCTCTCTCTCTTTCTTTCTAGTATTCAAGACCTCCCTTTCTCTCACATATTCAAGTTCTCTCTCTCTCTCTCTCTCTCTCAAGTTCCCTTTTTTCCTTTCTCCCTCTCTCTCTCTCTCTCTTCCTTTCTCTTTCATATTCATGACCCTTCTCTCTCTCTCTCTCTCTCTCTCTCTCTCTCTCTCTCTCTCTCTCTTATTCAATTTCTCTTTTTTTCCTCTCTCTTTCTTCCTTTCTCTTTTATATTGAAGACCCCTCCTCTCTCTCTCTCTCTCTCTCTCTCTCTCTCTCTCTCTCTCTCTCTCTCTCTTGTATTCAAGTTCTCTTTTTCCTTCTCTCTCTCTTCCTTTCTCTTTCATATTCAAGACCCCTCCTCTCTCTCTCTCTCTCTCTCTCTCTCTCTCATATTCAAGATCTCTCTATTTTTCTCATCTTCTATTCCCTCTCATATTCAAGACACCTCTGTCTCTCTCTTTCACCTTCAAGACCTCTCTCTCTCTCTCTGGTTGGAAACTAGAACTGAAGAGATACAACACATCCCACTATGGGGACTTCTTTACATACAAGATATGTGACACGTGGAATAAACTGCCACCAGAAGTTCTAAACAGCAACAGAGGAGTTTAAAAGAAAGCTAGACAAAATCATTGGGACACTGTGAGTGCACAGTAAAACCCGCTCCTACAGATAAGTGAGCACATGATGTTTCCTCGGATGGACTAACAAGTCTTTGAGACATCCTAATCCTTGTAACTCCTTATAACACTCTCTCTCTCTCTTTCTCTCTCTCTCTCTCATATTCAAGTCTCTATTTTTCTCATCTTCCATTCCCTCTCATATCCAAGACACACACTCTCTCTCTCTCTCTCTCTCTCTCTCTCTCTCTCTCTCTCTCTCTCTCTGTCTCTCTAACATATTCAAGATATCTTTTTTTCCTCCTTTCTCTCTCATAAGTAGCCATCTTGCTTGGTGAGACGTACCCGCGTGAAGTCAGATTAATCAACAGATATCACAAGTTTAACATACGACTAGAATTTGAGAAATATCTAGAAGTGTTCGTGAACTATCGGTGATAAGATTAGTGTGAAAATAGTAGGATAAAGCGTCTTCTAAGTTAGTTTATCAAGTGTAATACTATAAATCAGAACAAGATGGCAGTAAGTTCCAACTGCGGGAAGAGGTGGCGTAATTTGGCGTGTTTAGCAGATTCGCAATACGATGAGGTAGCAGGAAGGGAACTGGCATTTCTCATCTATGAAATCAGCAACAGTCCTAACCAAAAAGATACAAAAGCATTCATAGATATATTAGAAGGATATAATCCTTCAAACTGGAACAAATCTAATGAAAACATCTTGAAAATAATTGAAGAAGTTCCAAATAAAATCCAAGTGGTCAAGAGACTCATAAAGAAAATATACATAAACCAACATATTCCGACAAAGAAAATGAATAAGGTGAATCTTGTGAATATCCTAATTGATGCATTAGGAAAAAGAATGCCAAAAGCATGCAAACTGTGTAAGGTTTGGTATAGCATAGTCAATCCACAAAACCTAATCAGAAAATGTGCTGCATGCAACATTCCGACCCATCCACAGTGTGCTGAGGTAATACAAGATTTGAGAAAAGATACAAGAATTTTTTGTTCAACATGTCTATCATGGATAGACAATGTTATTAAATCAAGATTGAATGTACAAATAGTTGAGGATGAAGAAGAAGAGAGGAAGAGAAGAAGAAGAAGAAAAAGAAGAAGAGGAAAACGGAAGAGAAGTAAACAAAAATGAAATGACAGAAAAAAATAAGGAAAACAAAGAACAAGATAAAAGTATGGATGCAGAGATACTCATTGATACTACATATGAGGCAATAAAGCAGCATACCTACGAAGAAATAAATTACGATATGACAACAGAAAAGCAAATCCCGAAGAGGCTCTACCCAGATCTATACAATGACGGGAAAGAGGAAAAAATAGACAAGAAAGACAAAATCTGCAACCTTTTGAAAAGAGGGAATTGCAGATTTGGAGAAAGATGTTACTACAAACATCCTAAGATATGTCAAAACTATGAAATATATGGTAAATGTGCATACTTAGATGGATATGGGGATGATTGCAGAGATCTGCATCCAAAAATATGTAAAAACCTAAAAGAAGGAAAAGGATGTAAGTTCGACAAAAAATGCAAATATATGCACCCTGTAGCCATGAATCATAATCAAATAAATAACCAACCAAGTAATAAAATCCAAAATAAGAAAGAAACAAATAAAGAGAGAAATCAAGAATATCAGGTAAAAGAGAAAAGCAAACCACCAATGAGATATGCAGAGGTGTCAGCAAAAAATTTCAAAGCATCAGCTCCGAAATTCTACTCAAGAGATAATAACTGTATTTATTATGCAAGAGGATATTGCAAGAAACGGAGAAAATTGCAGATTCAGACACAAAATGAATAATTATGATGAAGGAAGATCAAATATTATGGAAAAGTTGGATTTTTAATGTCAGAATTTCTGGAAATGAAAAAAAAGAACAACATACCAGAACAGGAAAGAGACATGGGAAAATCCTTATTACTACCAGTATTAAATGAAGGAGAAAACACGCAAACCATCATAGTGATGAATGCGCAGGGTTTAGTTACGAGTAACTCAAAAAGAAAAATAGAGTACTTAGAAGAACTAACCCAAAATGAAAAGAAAATAGATATAATGAATATAAGTGAAACCTGGTATTCCCAAGAGACTGGGAATGATGATCAAATAAAAGGGTTCCAAACTTATAGATCAGATAGAAAAAATAGGAATCAAGGGGGAACCGCAATATATGGGAAAGACAAAAAACAAGGAAAAATATATGAGAAATATAGTAACTCAGAATGTGAACTAATAGCGGTAGAATTTGAATCTGAAAAAATTGATGAACATAGTAATATATAGACCTCCTAATACTAAAGAGTTTGACTTAATAATTGAAAAATTGGATGATATATGTAGAAATCACAAGGACTGGACTATTCTCCTATCTGGTGACTTCAACTTTCCTTTCGTAGAATGGAAGAACGAATAGGAGATTGTGGTTGTACTTATACATATAAAAAAGAGAGTAATAGTAGTGCAGAAGATAAGAGGCAATTTGAAAAGCTATTAGATATGCTACTAGAATACAACATTCAACAAATAAATCACCTGCCAACAAAAAGAAAGGAAAATACTTTAGACCTAGTATTTGTGAACGAGATGAATTATGTTAAAGAAATAATAGTTTATAATGCGAATATTTCAGACCATAATGTCATAGAATTAACAGTTCATTCCAAAGCAAGTGAAAATAGAGATAAGCAAGAAATGAAAAAGTGGGAAGGATATGGAAAATACAACTTCTACAGTAAAAAATATAAAATGGTCAGAAATTAATGAAGAATTAAACAAAGATTGGGATAACATTTTCGTAAGTGATGACATAAGGGTAAATACGGAGATATTATATAAAATATTGGAGAAAAATAGTGGAAAAATATATACCGAAGAAGAAAAATAAACATCATTCATGCATACCAAGAGACAGAAGGATCTTGTTCCAGAAAATCAGAAAGTGGAAAAAAGGTCTTGCAAAAGAAAAAAAAAATGCATGGAAAGTTATAGAACTAAAAAGTAAGATAGAAAATGCAGAACAAAAGATTATACAATCAAAAGAAAATGAAAAACGGGACTTGGAAGAAAAAACCCTATTAAATATCAAGCAAAACCCCAAACTATTATACTCATATGCGAAGAAGATGAATAAAAGAAGAATAGAAATAGGCCCTCTGAGAATTGAAGGGAGATTAACGAATGAAAAAAAGGAAATTTGCAACATACTGGCAGAACGATATAAGAGAGAATTCACCCCTAGAATAGATAATGAAGATAATGATATAGAAGTAAGGGATGAAAATAGTGAATATTTAGCTGACATAGATATTACTGAAGCTGATATTGTGCAGGCTATTAATGAAATTAAAAATGGAGCTGCTGCAGGGCCTGATGGAATTCCTGCTATTTTGTTAAAGAAAGTAGTTCATTCTATCGCAAAGCCACTTGCAATATTATTAAGACAAAGTGTAGATACAGGCAAGATTTATGATGAGCACAAATTAGCATATATTACCCCTACTTTCAAAAGTGGATCAAGACTAGAGGCAAGTAATTATAGGCCTGTGAGTCTAACATCACATATTATGAAAGTGTATGAAAGGGTAATGAAGAAAAATATTATGAAACATTTAATAAAAAATAATTTGTTTAATAAAGGACAACATGGTTTCGTACCCGGAAAAAGTACACAAACCCAACTGTTAGTCCACCGTGAGAACATATTCAAAAATATGAAAAGCGGAAATGAAACAGATGTGGTTTATTTAGACTTTGCAAAAGCTTTTGATAAAGTAGACCATAATATATTAGCGAAGAAAATTAGAAAACAATATCGTGGATAAAGTAGGAAGATGGTTAAAAGAATTTTTACACAACAGAAAACAGATAGTTATTGCAAACGACGAGAAATCGGATGAAGTCAAGGTAATATCCGGTGTGCCGCAAGGTATGGTGTTAGCTGCAATACTGTTTGTTATTATGATTGAAGACATAGACAATAATGTGAAGGATTCGGTAGTGAGTAGTTTCGCAGATGACACAAGAATAAGTAGAGAAATTACTTGTGATGAAGATAGGAACGCTCTACAAAGAGACCTTAACAAAGTATATGATTGGGCAGAGGTAAATAGGATGGTATTTAACTCTGATAAATTTGAATCAATAAATTATGGAGACAGAGAAAGAAAGCTATATGCATATAAGGGACCTAATAATGAGACCATCACAAATAAGGAAGCAGTTAAAGACCTTGGTGTGATGATGAATAGGAACATGTTATGCAATGATCAAATAGCAACTCTGTTGGCAAAATGTAAAGCAAAAATGGGAATGTTGTTAAGGCACTTCAAAACAAGAAAAGCTGAACACATGATTATGCTTTATAAAACATATGTTCGTAGTCCACTTGAATATTGCAATATGATATGGTACCCACACTATCAAAAGGATATTGCACAAATAGAGTGTACAAAGGTCCTTTACAGCTAGAATAGAAGAAGTTAAGGACCTAGACTACTGGGAAAGACTACAATTCTTAAAATTATATAGTCTAGAAAGGAGAAGAGAACGCTACATGATAATTCAGGCATGGAAACAGATAGAAGGAATAGCAGAAAATATCATGGAACTAAAAATATCAGAAAGAGCAAGCAGAGGTAGATTAATAGTGCCCAAAACTATACCAGGAAAAATAAGGAAAGCACACAGGACATTAATCCACTACGCACCAGCATCGATAATGCAGCGTCTATTCAATGCGTTGCCAGCTCATCTGAGGAATATATCAGGAGTGAGCGTAGATGTGTTTAAGAATAAGCTCGACAAATATCTAAACTGCATCCCAGACCATCCAAGATTGGAAGATGCAAAATATACCGGAAGATGTACTAGCAACTCTCTGGTAGACATTAGAGGTGCCTCACACTGAGGGACCTGGGGCAACCCGAACAAGATGTAAGGTCTGTAAGGTAAGGTCATATTCAAGACTCTCTCTCTCTCTCTCTCTCTCTCTCTCTCTCTCTCTCTCTCTGATATCCAAGCCCTTGAGTAATTAGGAGGAGCTTGTCCTGTGGAGATTCCATTGACATACCCCATATAATTATTATATCATTATTGTTATTATTTTGAGTATCTCAGTCATCCGATTCGACCGGGTGGTATTTACAGCGTGTGATTCTAGGCTGCATCCTGCCTCATTAGGTGTCCATCGCATTTCTCAGTGTGTGTGCTGTTTCTAGAGCTACTTCGGCTTCTAGTTTTTCTAGCTTTCTTTTCAGGGCACTTGGGATCGTGCCTAGTGTTCCTACGATTATGGGTACAATTTCCACCAGGTCTTGGTGCTTATCAATTTTTTCTGTCTTTTTCTTTTACCCTGGTGTCCCATCTTATTGCTTCATAAATAAGTAATACATTCTTCTTGGTTTTCTCAATCAGTGTCAAGTCTGGTCTCATGGTGCGTATCACCCTATCTGTTCTAATACCAGTCCAAGAGGATCTCTGCCTGATCATTTTCTATCACTCCCTCAGATTGGTGTTCGTACCACTTATTACTGCAAGCTAGCTGGTGTTTCTTGAACAGGCTCCAGTGGAGGCCTTTTGTTACTGAATCATGCCTCTTTGTGTACTGGTTCTGTGCAAGTGCCGGACATTTGCTTGCAATGTGGTTTATGGTCTCGTTTTTCATATTGAACTTCCTGCATATGGGGGAGATGTTATTTACATCTATTGTTCTTTGAATATATCTGGTTCTTAGGGCCTGTTCCTTTGCCGCTGTTAGTATTCCTTCTGTTTCCGTCTTGCGTTCTCCCTTCTGTAGTCATTGCCGTGTTCCGTTACTGGCCAGTTATTATTATTATTCAAACACCAAGCGAATTGCAAAGCAAGCTGTCATAGAATGAAATACCTGTATGTAAATAAGTAAAGTAGTGTAAAAAAAAAAACGAGTAAAATAACAAATGAATTTAAATGACCTGAATAAAATAAGTAGAGTTCCGTGCGTAGAGAATATTCTATGTCAGAGACAATAAAGTAATTGGGCCTAATGCAAATACAGTTTTAAGTAAAGGGGAAAAACCCTGATGTAAATACCGTAGGGGAGCATATTACGATTTTTGTTTAGTATGAATTCATAG
This sequence comes from Macrobrachium nipponense, assembly GCF_015104395.2. Classification (NCBI taxonomy): domain Eukaryota; kingdom Metazoa; phylum Arthropoda; class Malacostraca; order Decapoda; family Palaemonidae; genus Macrobrachium; species Macrobrachium nipponense. The sequence goes on along the minus strand of NC_061089.1, from coordinate 47,313,259 downwards.
GAGAGGTCCGAATACAATAACTTCCCTCTCCCCAATAATTATTATTAAAAGCACTAAAATAAATAAAAATCAAAACAATCATCTTGAGTAGACTTGTTGCGTAACGGTATTTAGTCTTTGGTTTTACTGGTGTGCTTATGGCAGGTACTTGAAGCTGAAGCATTTTGAATCACAGGTGCGTGTGCTTTTTTTTTTTCTTTGGCCTTTCTCTATTTCTTTCTTTCTTCTTTCTTTCTTTCTTTCTTTCTTTCTTCTTTCTTTCTTTCTTTCTTTTTCTTTCTTTCTTTCTTTCTTTCTTTCTTTCTTGAAATCTACACTGAAAACCCTTATGGACAGAGTCAACAGACTATGAACCCAAGAAAGGTCTCCAAAGGGAAATCAGCCTGCGGAGAGACCTTACAGACCTTACAGACCTTACAGTTCGTTCGGGTTGCCCCAGGTCCCTCAGTGTGAGGCGCCTCTAATGTCTACCAGAGAGTTGCTAGTACATCTTCCGGTATATTTTGCATCTTCCAATCTTGGATGGTCTGGGATGCAGTTTAGATATTTGTCGAGCTTATTCTTAAACACATCTACGCTCACTCCTGATATATTCCTCAGATGAGCTGGCAACGCATTGAATAGACGCTGCATTATCGATGCTGGTGCGTAGTGGATTAATGTTCTGTGTGCTTTCCTTATTTTTCCTGGTATAGTTTTGGGCACTATTACTCTACCTCTGCTTGCTCTTTCTGATATTTTTAGTTCCATGATATTTTCTGTTATTCCTTCTATCTGTTTCCATGCCTGAATTACCATGTAGCGTTCTCTTCTTTCTCTCAGACTATATAATTTTAAGGATTGTAGTCTTTCCCAGTAGTCTAGGTCCTTAACTTCTTCTATTCTAGCTGTAAAGGACCTTTGTACACTCTCTATTTGTGCAATATCCTTTTGATAGTGTGGGTACCATATCATATTGCAATATTCAAGTGGACTACGAACATATGTTTTATAAAGCATAATCATGTGTTCAGCTTTTCTTGTTTTGAAGTGCCGTAACAACATTCCCATTTTTGCTTTACATTTTGCCAACAGAATGGCTATTTGATCATTGCATAACATGTTCCTATTCATCATCACACCAAGGTCTTTAACTACTTCCTTATTTGTGATTGTCTCATTATTAGGTCCCCCTATATGCATATAGCTTTCCTTCTCTGTCTCCATAATTTATTGATTCAAATTTATCAGAGTTAAATACCATCCTATTTACCTCTGCCCAATCATATACTTTGTTAAGGTCTCTTTGTAGAGCATTCCTATCTTCATCACAAGTAATTTCTCTACTTATTCTTGTGTCATCAGCGAAACTACTCACTACCGAATCCTTAACATTACTGTCTATGTCTTCAATCATAATAACAAACAATATTGCAGCTAGCACCGTACCTTGTGGCACACCGGATATTACCTTGGTTTCATCCGATTTCTCATCGTTTGCAATAACTATCTGTTTTCTGTTGTGCAAAAATTCTTTTAACCATCTTCCTACTTTATCTACGATATTGTGTTTTCTAATTTTCTTTGCTAATATATTATGGTCTACTTTGTCAAAAGCTTTTGCAAAGTCTAGATAAACCACATCTGTTTCATTTCCGCTTTTCATATTTTTGAATATGTTCTCACGGTGGACTAACAGTTGGGTTTGTGTACTTTTTCCGGGTACGAAACCGTGTTGTCCTATATTAAACAAATTATTTTTTATTAAATGTTTCATAATATTTTTCTTCATTACCCTTTCATACACTTTCATAATATGTGATGTTAGACTCACAGGCCTATAATTACTTGCCTCTAGTCTTGATCCACTTTTGAAAGTAGGGGTGATATATGCTAATTTGTGCTCATCATAAATCTTGCCTGTATCTACACTTTGCCTTAATAATATTGCAAGTGGCTTTGCGATAGAATGAACTACTTTCTTTAACAAAATAGCAGGGACTCCATCCGGCCCTGCAGCAGCTCCATTTTAATTTCATTAATTGCCTGCACAATATCAGCTTCATTAATTTCTATGTCAGCTAAATATTCACTATTTTCGTCCCTTACTTCTATATCATTATCTTCATTATCTATTCTAGGGGTGAATTCTCTCTTATATCGTTCTGCCAGTATGTTGCAATTTCCTTTTTTTTCATTCGTTAATCTCCCTTCAATTCTCAGAGGGCCTATTTCTATTCTTCTTTTATTCATCTTCTTCGCATATGAGTATAATAGTTTGGGGTTTTGCTTGATATTTAATAGGGTTTTTCTTCCAAGTCCCGTTTTTCATTTTCTTTTGATTGTATAATCTTTTGTTCTGCATTTTCTATCTTACTTTTTAGTTCTATAACTTTCCATGCATTTTTTTCTTTTGCAAGACCTTTTTTCCACTTTCTGATTTTCTGGAACAAGATCCTTCTGTCTCTTGGTATGCATGAATGATGTTTACTTTTCTTCTTCGGTATATATTTATCCACTATTTTCTCCAATATTTTATATAATATCTCCGTATTTACCCTTATGTCATCACTTACGAAAATGTTATCCCAATCTTTGTTTAATTCTTCATTAATTTCTGACCATTTTATATTTTTACTGTAGAAGTTGTATTTTCCATATCCTTCCCACTTTTTCATTTCTTGCTTATCTCTATTTTCACTTGCTTTGGAATGAACTGTTAATTCTATGACATTATGATCTGACATACTCGCATTATAAACTATTATTTCTTTAACATAATTCATCTCGTTCACAAATACTAGGTCTAAAGTATTTCCTTTCTTGTTGGCAGGTGATTTATTTGTTGAATGTTGATTCTAGTAGCATATCTAATAGCTTTTCAAATTGCCTCTTATCTTCTGCACTACTATTACTCTCTTTTTTATATGTATAAGTACAACCACAGTCTCCTATTCGTTCTTTCCATTCTACGAAAGGAAAGTTGAAGTCACCAGATAGGAGAATAGTCCGTCCTTGTGATTTCTACATATATCATCCAATTTTTCAATTATTAAGTCAAACTCTTTAGTATTAGGAGGTCTATATATTACTATGTTCATCAATTTTTCAGATTCAAATTCTACCGCTATTAGTTCACATTCTGAGTTACTATATTTCTCATATATTTTTCCTTGTTTTTTGTCTTTCCCATATATTGCGGTTCCCCCTTGATTCCTATTTTTTCTATCTGATCTATAAGTTTGGAACCCTTTTATTTGATCATCATTCCCAGTCTCTTGGGAATACCAGGTTTCACTTATATTCATTATATCTATTTTCTTTTCATTTTGGGTTAGTTCTTCTAAGTACTCTATTTTTCTTTTTGAGTTACTCGTAACTAAACCCTGCGCATTCATCACTATGATGGTTTGCGTGTTTTCTCCTTCATTTAATATTGGTAGTAATAAGGATTTTCCCATGTCTCTTTCCTGTTCTGGTATGTTGTTCTTTTTTTCATTTCCAGAAATTCTGACATTAAAAAATCCAACTTTTCCATAATATTTGATCTTCCTTCATCATAATTATTCATTTTGTGTCTGAATCTGCAATTTTCTCCGAGAGAGAGAGAGAGAGAGAGAGAGAGAGAGAGAGAGAGAGAGAGAATTTGATTTGATTTGTGGCTGTTAAAACTGCGTCGGAGAGAGAGAGAGAGAGAGAGAGAGAGAGAGAGAGAGAGATTTCCTTCCTCCTTCCCCTTCAGAGAGAGAGAGAGAGAGAGAGAGAGAGAGAGAGAGAGAGAGAGAGAGAGAGAGAGAGAGAATTTGATCTTATTTGATTTGTGGCTATTCAAACTGGGCCAGAGAGAGAGAGAGAGAGAGAGAGAGAGAGAGAGAGAGAATTTGATCTGATTTGATTTGTTGTTATTAAAACTGCGTCAGAGAGAGAGAGAGAGAGAGAGAGAGAGAGAGAGAGAGAGAGAGAGAGTAGAGAATTTGATCTGGTTTGATTTGTGGTTATTGAAACTGCGTGAGAGAGAGAGAGAGAGAGAGAGTTATAGGAAATGGTGACAAACATGGAGAACCAAAAAATAAAAGCGATTCACCTGAATTCATGCGTCTTCATACACTTCGTAGTAAACATGTGCGACAAGTTATATATTACGGGCAGGTGTATGGATAAACAGGTGTGTCGGGGTTGGTGGGCGGAGGTGGGGTAGCCAGATTAAACATGGCGAATTCAATGGAGGTCATTGACTTTCCCTATATTAACATCTTTATCAGTTGCATTGCTTACGTCATCTTCAATGCTTTTAATACAGTGGAAATATCTAAATATGTTTCGGAATTTACCTAAGTTTAAGCTTCCTTACTTATTTAGATTTCAGATTTTCTCTAGATTTTAGGTTCCTAATTTACCTACATTTAATTTCAGAATTTAACTAGATTTCAGAATTTCTCTAGATTTCAGGTTCATAATTTACCTAGATTTAATTTCTGAATTTACCTAGATTTAATTTCTGAATTTACCTAGATTTCAGAATTTCCCTAGATTTTAGGTTCATAATTTACCTACTTTTTAGTTTCCAAATTTACCTAGATTTAAGTTTCATTATTTACCTAGATTTCAAAATTTCTCTAGATTTTAGGGTCATCATTTACCTGGATTTCAGTTTCAGAATTTACCTAAATTTTAGTTTCATCATTTACCTAGATTTCAGATTTTCTCTAGATTTAAGTGTCAGTATTTACCTACGTTTAGGTTTCAGAATTTCTCTAGATTTAAGTTTCAGAATTTACCTAGAATTCAGTTTCAGATTTTACCTGAATTTAAGTTTCAGAATTTTCGTAGATTTAAGTTTTAGAATTTACCGAGATTTAAGTTTCAGAATTTACTAAAATTTAAGTTTTAGATTTTACCTAGATCTAAGTTTCAGAATTTACCTAGATGTTAGTTTCAAAATTTACCTAGATTTTGGTTTCAGAATTTACCAAGATTTAACTTCAGAATTTACCTCGATTTAAGTATCAGATATTACTTCGATTCAGTTACCAGAATTTTCCAAGATTTAAATTTCAGAATTAGTTCGATTCAAGTTTCAGAACTTACATGGATTTCAGAATTTCTATTGATTCAAGTGTTAAGAGTTACCTAGACTCCAGCTTCAGAATTGATCTTTATTTAAGTTTCAGAATTTACCTCTATTTAAATTTCTGGATTTACCTCGATTTAAGTTTTAAGATATACCTAAGTTTTGGCTCTAGACGTCTGACATATACATAGACAACAATGCTAGCAAAAATATATTAACCGAATTGTATATTATCATCCTACCGTAAATAAACATACCAGCTTTCAGTAGCATAAGTTCTGAAGAATATTCTGACCCGGTCACCGATAATGTTCAAGAATTTTTTCTAAAATAGTTTTAGTTTTCCGTAAAAGAAAACTATTGAGGTGGCTTTGTCAGTCCGTCCGCACTTTTTCTGTCCGCATTCAGATCTTAAAAACTACTGAGGCTAGAGGGTTGCAAATTGGTATTTTGATTTTCTATCCTCCAATCATTAAATATGCCAAATTGCAGCACTCTAGCTTCAGTAGTATCTATATTATTTAAGGTTAAATATAGCCATAATCGCGCCTCTGGCAACGATATGGGACATGCCACCACCGGGTAGTGGTTAAAGCTTTATGGGGCGTGGCTCATACAGCATTATACCAAGACAACCGAAAGATGAATCTATTTTCGGCGGCCTTAATTATAGGCTGTACAAAAAACTCGATTGTGCCGAAGACACTTCGGCGCATTGTTTACTTGTTTAATCTAGGAACCGGCCTCCTGAACGATGTGGTGCCATGATAAAAATTCTTGCGGTTTCTTTCATCACCGAATTTGTGATTGGGTCGTCTCGAAATGTATAGCGTCGTTGTGTTGTCAGGTAATTGGAAAATGGTTCTTCGGTGTGTGGAAGGCTGTGGATGTCCCCATGACCTCGTAATAGTTCAAATTTCGGCATTTTTCCCGTTCCCGTAGAGGGGTATTAACGTCAGTGCACCTCACACGATGCGCTGTAGGCATTACTTAGTTCTTTGCAACGTTCCTTCGGTCTCTGGCTGCAATCCCTTTTACTCTCTCTCTCTCTCTCTCTCTCTCTCTTTCTTCCATCTTAATTTCCCCAACCCTCTCCTAACAATCTTTCCATAGTGCAAGTGCGAGATTTTCCTTTTGCATCTTCAAAACCACTTTTACCCTGAATTTCCCTCTCAGCGCTGAATGACCTCAGAGATCCCAGAGATTGGCCTTTGGCCTAAATTCTAAGGCATTCGGATTCTCTTTGTTTTTCCGTTGTAAAAATTATCAATGATTTTGCCGCGAGACAGCGCATCAATTTTTATTTTATTTCGCTCTCCTTTTGACGCAATTTTGAAAAAACTCTTCTGTATTATCTTTCTGTTTCGTGATTTTCCTTTTTTTTCTGTCGTGGTTATTACTGATTGCTCTCCTGTTTTTCCACTCTTGGTTCAAATGAATTCTCAGTCCTAGGACTGGGAAGACAGTTAATTAAGTGTGTACGCCGCTGAAACCGCCTGCGGTCCAATCAGCAGGGAAAGAGGCTTTGATACAGCGTCAGTAAAATTCGAGCATTGACGTCAGTAAAGATACGGCAGAGGCGCGAATGTATATTTGTAGCCTGCAAAATAGTTAGCATTTTTAACGAATAAATTCTACGGGAAATAAACGCCTGAACTTTGGATGTGGGAAATAAAATGATTTAACTACAGATATGGGTATCTCAGATTATTCAATAGATTTACTCTGATCGGTAGATTGGTTAATATACAGGTAGGTTGAGAGAGAGAGAGAGAGAGAGAGAGAGAGAGAGAGAGAGAGAGAGAGAGAGTGGGGGGGCCATGGGTAGGGGATTATGGTTCTTTTTTTGTCAAGTATCAGGCAATCACCAACGTCATTGTAATAATTCTGGAAAATATATTATTATTATTATTATTATTATTATTATTATTATTATTATTATTATTATTATTATTATTATTATTATTATTATTATTCAGAAGATGAAATGTTTATATGAACAAGCCCACAGGAGCCATTAACTAAAAATTCAAGCTTCCAAAGACTATGGTTGTTATTGGAAAGAATCAACAGAAGGTAATGGGAAATACAGAAAGAAGATAAAAAATAAACTAATAAATAAACAGATAGAAATGTGAGTAAATTATCATAATAAATAAATAGATAGAAATGTAAGTAAATTATCAAAATACACGGAAAAATGTATTATCATGGTAGTAATGCATCGCATGTTCGTTTGAACTTTTGAAGCGCTAATTCCCCGACATCCTAAAGGTCTGAGGAAATGTTATGAATGAGGTTACATATTTATTAGAGTTTTATTTTTTATTTTATTATTATCATTATTTTTTTTTTTTGCAAATTCAGGAACCCAAATGAAAATAATATGTTATTCTTAACATAAAACAAACTTTATCTTTGAAATGGTTCTTGGCTAAAGGCATTTCAGTATAATAATAATATTCTTTACTATAACAGTTTCTGCCTTTTTTTGTAATATGTCTTTCTTTTCAGTGGAAGATTTCTCTCTCTCTCTCTCTCTCTCTCTCTCTCTCTCTCTCTCTCTCTCTCTCTCTCTCTATTAATGGTTACCAGAAATTCTGGTAGAATGTAATTAAGATACTTCCTTATTAACTTCTTTTATATCGCGTTATGCCGTCATTCACACAGATAAGAAGTCTGTCTTCCCAAAAGACAGGCTTATTCGTCACCAGAACTGACTAGGTAGTGGAAGTTTTGAATGAAATTTCTGTAGAAAGTGGCTGGTCTGTGTTTTCCATGTAGCTGTCCATTTAGGTAGTCATTTTTCAACAAAGTATGTAACTAGTTCTCATAATCGTTAATAGACTGCTGACTAATTCATACAGCTATAGATCTCCAACACCTTAGTTTGTCTCTCTGTTTCTCTCTCTGTCTGACTATCTGTCACGTTTACCTTGTCATTGCAATTCTTTCCGCTCAGTTAAAGGGATTTCAATTAAATTTGGTCCAAAGGCAGTCCATTGTGCATGGATGCGCATGAATGGAAATCGTCCATATAGCTTACCGTCAGTGCGCATTTTCCGTTCGGTTTTTATTTATTTGAATATTTCGTTTTTGTGGAAAACAAGTGCAAATTTTTGAAATTATATGTCCAAACGCCGTAGGCTTTGCCAATAAATTTGCAGTACTATGATAAACTATATAATAAAAATCCACATTTATATAAATTTCATTAATATACAAAAGATAAAGAAAGACTTTAATTTATTCCATTAGACTTTATACCACAGTCTTTAAACCTTCGTTATCACTTTTGAACCACCTTAAGATA
>NC_061089.1:47297396-47299896 GCF_015104395.2 Macrobrachium nipponense | reverse complement strand
ATAAGTAATTTACGAAGGTATTCACGAAGTATAAATAGATCAATAAAGAAAGAAATAAAGAAAATTAATAAAGAAAAATAAAAGAGTAACTGAATTAATGAGTGAATGAATACTTAGATACATACATGAATAAATTGTAAAAATCTTCCTAACGGCATAGCTGAGTTCACAAAGTAAATAGGAATGCCCTCAGAATATTTTGGTGGTTTCCGGTAAAAACTGAATACACGTTGCCAACCAGGCAAACATAACAGTTGCAATACGAAGCAGAAATTATGTAGTTTCAACATCGCAAATGATGACTCGTCCTTTTGTCTTCACCCGCGACAGGTAAAAAGTAAAAAAACAATGAAATAGATTTCTCAGCCGACTGTGTTCTTTCCATATTATTTTGCCTCCTCCTGACCGGGTTCCCTTGACAACAAAATAAATAATAGCATTAATTTTTCATGCTGGTCGAGTTTGGTAAAGGTTTTCGTTTAACTAGATTTGCAATAACTGTAACTGGATGAAAAAATATGCATAATTTAAAATCTTTATTTTACTGCATCTGTCGTGTTATACTGTACATCCAAACACACTCATGCATTCACGCGCACACACACACACTATATATATATATATGTATATATATATATATATATATATTATATATATATATATATATATGATATTATATATTATTATACATATATATCTAATATATATATCATATACATATATATATATATTGTAATTATAATATAAATATATATATATATATATATAGTATAATATATATATCTATATATATAATTATATATAAACTGTGCATGTGAATATCTATATGGAGAGAGAGAGAAAGCTATCATGAACCACAAGGCTCTAAAATATCATTTATGTTTTCGAAAATGACGTATCATACATATGACCCATAACCGAAAGAGCCCCTTGTGTAGCAAATTGAAATTAGCGTCATAGTCGGAAGAGCCATAAGCCTAATAGTGACATCCCATATGGGAGATATTCCGGAAGTATTTAGGACGGGAAAACGAAGAGAGACCGTAACGGTTGGTATGCTCACTCACACACACACACAATTGTTACGTGGTTTTGTGTAATTGCATTAAAATGATATTTTTGTTCGAGAGAGAGAGAGAGAGAGAGAGAGAGAGAGAGAGAGAGAGAGAGAGAGAGACTTTGTATATACGGAATGTATTCTTAGAGCCTGTCTTTTGTCCGCTTGCTTCTTTGTGCATGTGTATGCAGTGATTTGTTTTTCAGAAATCGTAAATGCTGTCTTTTTAGCACTTTTTTTTTTTAGCTACTCTACTTCCTCCTTCCATTTTGCGTGACAATTGTTAGTACTATTCATTTGGGAGGGGGGGGGGGGGAGTGTGTTCTGGTTTTAGTGTTTTTTTTTATGTTTTTTTTTTTATGCCGTAAGCAGTTAGCATTCTCCATAAATAAATGAACTAAAATTATTTTTGTAAAGTTTTTTTTTTCTCTCTAAAGAGAATGTAAAGCATGCAGGACAAGAGGCTGTAATTGAATCAAATATTTTAAGGTGTATGTACGTTTGACAATAACCGATAGTTAACTTACCTTTATTTTTTATTTATGGATTTTTTTCTTCGTTTTATGTGAGCACTCTATCAGTTGCAAAACATTGTTTTGCTTATAGTCAACGTGTCTGCGGTGTGTTAAACACATGTCGACAACTTATCGCACACATATCACAAGCAGGTTGAATACAAGTTAACAAGCTTTTGTAAGTTTTCACTTACATTCGTTGACCTGTGTTCAACGTGTTTGTGATCTGTTAAATACATGTCAGCAACTTGTCAAACACATGTTATAAGCAGGTTGAACACATGTCAACAAATGATTCGTAGTTTTCCCTGACTCGTTTTCAACCTGTTTGTGACATGTTAGAGATAAATTGTCGACGAGTGTTCGTGACATGTTTTATTCTAGCGGAGATACATCTTTGGTTGATTGAAAATCTGTCTTTACAGAATCCACTGATTGCATATTCTGCAATTTTGATTGCAGAGTATAATTGCCAAGCATTGGTGGTCAGTATGCCCTTCTCATTTTCTTTTATTTCACGTATTCTTCATGCCTCTATGTCATATTCGCCATAAAACCGACCCATAACAGACATGTGGCCCAGTAATATTTCTGCAACTTCCGCGTTGAAGGTACAAAAGATAGACCCAGACACAGAAACACGCGAAAAGGAAAATGAAAGGCAAGATATTTCAGGGCATAACCAGACGTAATAAGATTAGAATGACTCTCTCTCTCTCTCTCTCTCTCTCTCTCTCATTCCTGCCGTGCCGTTTCGAGCGCGCTTCTAATTCCCCAAAGGAGGGAGGGGAAGACCTTTGCTTTCAAAGGGCGGATGGATGTGTCGCCTCCACCTAAGATGGCAAGGGTCTTTTCACGCCCGCTTTCTTTTCACATCTCGTCTCTTCATGCGGAGCCGAGGAGGAAGATATTCATTTTCCTCGGCGCA
>NC_061089.1:47262396-47289896 GCF_015104395.2 Macrobrachium nipponense | reverse complement strand
TGAAGACGACACACACACACACAACCACACACACATACACACACACACACATACACACACACACATACACACACACATACACACACACACACACATGAAAACTAGGGCCTTTGGGGTCCAGTTAATATCATCCCTTAACACCCCTCTCAGTTAGGCCAAATTGTTATGGGATTATGACTCTCTCTCTCTCTCTCTCTCTCAACGCACACCGCGCCCCTCCCCGTTATCCCTCCAACAAACTCCCTCGTGACCTATCAAGCTTGTTAAGGCAAACTCTTCACATCTAATCTTATTTCCTTCAAAAGTTGTTCGCTTCCTTGTCCCTCGGCAGAGAGAAGTCATGCGCCGGCCATATCAAGGGTTAAAAGGCTCCCGTAAAACCTTATCGATGGAGTTCGGGTTCTCTCGAAAAGAAGTAAGGAAGACTTGCCTCTTTCGGATCTATTGCCTTTGAATTTTGTTTTACGTTTTTCTTATGACTAATTCTAAATTATTCTTCTTTATCAAATACTTTCCCTTGAGATGAGGGGTCGGCTGCCTTAGTGTGCCTTCCCTGCTTATTTCTACCGGAAGCCTAGCCTCTCTCTGTCTCTCTCTCTCTCTCTCTCTCTTTCTCTCTCTGTTAAATTTTTCTTCTTCAAATCCTCCCTCACTTTGTCACGCCATCTAACCTTCTCTGCCTCCTTCTCGACCTCCTACACTCATCAACTTCCATCCAGGCCCTCTTTCCTCCTTCCTCCTCTCCCAACCTCACCACACGCCCAAACCATCTCAGTCTTCCTTTTATCCCTCCTGATTGCTTCATTTTCTAGCCCCCCGTGCCTGATGTTAATTGATATTAGAATTCCCAGGTCTTGGAATTTTGTTGGACAAAAATTTCTCATTTCTCTTTTTTTTTGGCTTTTGTACTAATTAATTTTGTTTTATTTTATTTATTCATTTATTTATTTATTTATTTTTTTGCCTATTTTAGATAGTACTTTTACACCATTCTTTATCGTAGTTCTCGCTAGCGCCTGTTCACAGAGCTGTCCACAACCTTTCTTCTATCTCCCCCATAAGAGGGACCATCATACTCTGTCATTCATTACCGTTTTGAAGTGCTCCTCATGCGACCCCTTACCTCGTAATGAGGATCATAATGATGAGGATTAAGTACATGAAATGCTTCCAACAGTTATGTTGCAGTGTGTTTTTCGTTTACTTCTTTTTTTGGGGGGTGATGGAGAGAACTTTAGCAGAACTTTGTACCACTTTTTTTTTTCTTTTTATTATTATTTGAATTTGAATGTGGTAAGTCACCGCGTCATGAATTCCACTGGTAACTTTGTCCGAATTACGAAAGACCGAATTGCAAAAGTCCGAATTGCGAAAGTCTTAATTTCCGACAGTCCGAATAATGGAAAAAAGATTTTCAGAAGTCCGTATAATGAAAAAAAGAATTTTGAAAGTCCGAATATATATATATATATATATATATATATATATATATATATATATATATATGTGTGTGTGTGTGTGTGTGTGTGTGTGTGTGTGTGTGTATGTATGTATGTATGAGGTTTCATATCCCCAGCACCGGAAAATCGCAAATAACCGTGAAATGAGTACTGAAGCCTGCGTAGGGGAACTTCAAATGCAGATGAGATGCAATTTGCAGCAAGTGCAGTCAATGGCCCCCCGGTATATTATGGGCATAAGGGCAACCAATCGTCTGTCAATTTCATTAAAGACGCTTTTTGTGTATTTAACGATATGTTCGTTGTCGGACAAAGTGATGCTTTCGTATACTTTTTAACACCTGGGGGAATTTGATGGGGAACTTTAGTCATGTTCAGAAAAGATATTATTTTGAAAATGTTTGCATTACTGCAGAGAGCTCTCTTTACCGTTATTTGGGTATAACTGATGCACTCTTTTGACAGACTGCTTTAGTGTATTGACTTTTTCCGAAGGGAAGAAATACTTGTTTATCCGTCCTGTTCGTATGAAAGTGTGACGGCAAGAAATTCTTTTATCTTTCCCGTTAGAATTTAAATAAATCGGTTCTCTCACCTGTATAATTTTTTGCTCCAGTATAAAGGAATTCTGTTGCATCATCTTCGAATGTAAATAAATCTCTCCTTTCCCTAGCTCAACCGTATTATTGTTTGCTCCCGTGTAAATAGATTCTTTTTTTATTCAAACTTTCAATTGAACAGCAATCTCTTTCCCTATTTCAACTTTATTTTCTGCTCCAGTATAAAGGAATTTGTTCTTATCTTCTCCTTCGAATCAAAATAAATTCCCCCTTTACCCAGGTCACATAGACAATAATTGGCATCACTTTGAAGGAAAACGAGATGAGAACACTCCCTTTTTCACCCTCAAGCAACAGACTACGTCACTAGAATTGTAAGTGACATTATCTATTATTTTTGTTGGAGACTTTTCTGCATAATGGCCCTTTCTGTTTCCCTTTCATATATGCACGGATCTTTTAACATGATTTCATTTTACATACCGGTTTTCCGTATCCTTTCACATATACATGAATCTTTTAACATAAATAATTTTAGATACCAGTATGTGGTTGTTCTAAGAACGGTAACATTTTAGATTAGGAAAATATTAAAAAGTCCATTTTATACCTGCTTACTTTCCCACAATCACGTGTCATTGATTTTGGTGCTAGGGGTATTATTATTGAGTTAGTTCATGGGTATCTACATCTTTAGCTCCCCGTAGCAATGGCTTTGTGGATAGAAGACCATCCCCCATAAGGAAAAACCTTACCTTGCTTGATTTAAGACCCTCAGCGTGTGTGTATATATATATATATATATATATATCTATATATATATATATATATATATATATATATATATATATAGATACTAATTTTTTTTTTTTCCACTTTTTTTTTTTTTCGCAAGAACACTGATGATTTTGTAGCTGTTTCCTTTGGTTTTTAGTTTCCCCCCTCTTTATTATAAAGCGCATGTTAACAATGATTTTTTTTTTACATATTTTCTCATTTTACCTATCTATCTATCTATCTATCTATCTATCTATCTATCTATCTATCTATCTACCTATCTGTTTGAAATCTTTAACTTTGTGCAAAAAAAATTCGTCCATTTATGATGTATATTGGAAGATTCTTTTAAAATATTTTCAGCAACAATATCTAAGTAAAGCTTAAAAAAAATGGTCGCATAAGACAACCTCAGTAGTTCAAGTTTGTTGATATTCAGAAATATCATTTTCATAGTTTTCTACCTAAGGAGGTGGCCACCCAACCTCCTTCAAGATAATTTTCAGCGCCATTCAGGTCTCCTTATCTATCACAATTTTTCTTCTTCTACTGCTAAATCGACTTCTTGAAGACTAATGTCGATTGGCATCGCGAATTGGGAAAACGATTTGTTCCTAAAATACAGAGATAAATTTGCTCTCTCTCTCTCTCTCTCTCTCTCTCTCTCTCTCTCTCTCTCTCTCTCTCTCTCTCTCTCTGCTGAGATATAGAGAAGAATATGTCTGCAGGAAACACTAAAAGTTGAGACTGGTATAATAGGTTGTTTGGTAAGACCCTTCGCTTAACTCGTAATCTTATTTTTTTTTTACACCCGATCGCGATCGGATAAACATTCGATGCTTCTTACAAAGGAGAGATAAAATTCGAAAGTTCTTTATATATAGTCTGAAAATGTTCATAGACTGAATATGTTCATACTGCACTGCCATTTTTACAGAACACATTTACCTAGCTAAATCTGTTTACAATATCAGCTTCTTCATGTTTTAAAAAAAATACATTTCAGAACGTTTTTATATACCTTTTCCAAAGTGATGCAATGCAATTAGACAAAAGTGTAGCGGAGTGAAAAAAAAAAGTCAAGTAGCTGGAAGTAGTAAGTGTGGAAGTGTAGGAAGCTTTCTTCTTCTTTTTTTTTTTCATCTGTCATAATTCTTTTGAATATAATTTCTCGGTTACAAAATTACTCATAAGTATTAACCTTTAGAATAAATTTACGTATACCATATTAATTTGTGTACATGTTGTTTCCATCTGATATTGATGACGACTTTCATGTGCTACACTTATTTGTCCATAATAGGTACTGTTTATATTTTATCTTGATAGAGAGAGAGAGAGAGAGAGAGAGAGAGAGAGAGAGAGAGAGAGAAATTCTTTTGAATTCGTAAACAATCATTTGAACCTACAATGTTGCAATCAGAGAGAGAGAGAGAATTTGTATTTGCATTAGGAAGCAAAAAGATTAATTAAGTTAATTTTCCCGTTCCCATAAAGTTCACAAATTGCCAAAGGTCTCTGGATGAAACTAAACAGCTCTGCATTTTGAAACTTACGCAACCGTATTGAGAAACTTGACCTAGGATAGCCATGTTGCAAACTTCTCAGGTTTCTGTGAGTATTGATGGAAATCGAATTGCTCTTTGCCTCGGAAGGAAATGTTGAATCCAGGGTATAGATCAGGAAACTGTCACAGTGGTCCTCAGGAGTCTACACTCCTGAGGAAGCACTTAGTAATGTTAATTCCAAGGAATTATTGAATTAGTTCTAACTGGAAGGTCCTTGAGTCTGTCGATATTGTTGCTATCAATATCAAGCCAGTTGTGTTTGTTTGACCAAACAATTTTTTTTTTTTAAGGTGGTACATTCTTGTGATATTCCCCGCGCCTGCAGACTGATCCGGAATTTCTGTGAAGAAATTGATTATTGGTGATCTTGACTTTTATCCACGAGTTTTCTTGGAATCACATTTCCTAAGGCCATTTCTGAATAATCTTAACGGAAATTTTCACATGAGGTGTTGAAATCGGGCAGAAATCCCCAATTCAACAGGGTATTTCTGTCCTGCAGTGTGGGACGAAACCCCAGGATTAGAGTGATGTTGACTTGCTGTCGAGTGTTCCAGTAGGAATTTTTTACCCTCCTCTTTGGCTCTCACCTGGATTGAAGCGGTTACCGGGAATGATACTCTTGTGCCTGGCAGTGCACAATTGATTTTTTATTCATGGAAGAGACCATTTGCCGGAGGGCTGTCTACTGCAATAACTTTGTACTCTGGATGGATGTCTCGTCACTTATGTACGCTGATACTGTTTTCTGGGATCACTAGGTTGTCTGTCGCTGTTTTCCTGATCAGATTTTATGTTTGTTACAATGTTACTTGAGTCTACAATTATTATTATTATTATTATTATTATTATTATTATTATTATTATTAATTAGGAAATGAAGCCTATTCATAAGGAACAAGACCACACCATAGGGGCCAGTGAATATGTTATTCATTCGACAGCAGTTACAGAAGGTAATTGGAAATACAGAAAGAGGAGATCAGTTATTGGAAAAACAGATAAATTAACAAATCAATGGATTAATAAAAGTGTTAGTAAAATGTGTAATAGTAAATGTACCCCTCTTCGCAAATGGAACTCGGGTGGGGATTGGGGTTGGGTGGTTGGAAATGGGGATTATGGTCATAACCCCCAGGTTCTTTTCCCAAAAAGCGAACTATTGAGCTTTTATCTGTAACTTGTAAGAGTTCTTCTCGGAACACTCAATGAAATCAAGTCAGCGGAAATAGATTTTGCTTCTGTCGTGCATCCACTGAATATGATCAAGTGCCTGGCGTTTATAAAGGCAGATCGCGGTCGTTTTATTCGTCCGCACTGTTAATTTACAGGAAGTCCTCCCCAGGTCCACACTTGATGACGTCACTTTGACGTCATCATTCATGATCAACTCTGATGAACTGGCTCTTTCCTTAATTGCTTGGTCAGTTTTGGGGATATTACTGTGGTTGGGATTTTCCACGGACATGAGTCTCAAAATAAACATTTGTATAACTGAAATTGGGCTTTAGGTACTGGGCAGTCGATTTTAGATAAACTATTTCGTTGCGAAAAGCTCATCCAAAAATTTGCGATGACATGGCCATAGAACTCATGATGCCACAAGGTTTATAAGGCATCCTTTTTAGTTTCTAGTTTCTATTTTACTATTTTTTTCTTCGATGTAACCAAATAAAAAACAGACCTAGAGATATAATCTTGAATGTGTGAATTGCTTTGGTTGCAAATTCGGCATTATTATCTGATTTTTGTGAACAACCGCCTCGTCTTTCTAATCAAAACATGGCCGTGTGTTGGGTTAATTTTGCCATAGACCTTTGCCTCTTCATTTCTTTTTAATTCTTGTGATTTCTCCATTATACAGATGTGATTCGGGGCTACCTCAGCTTTGTAAAATGTAAATATCGAAAATTGTAAAAACTATGCTAAAGACATATTTAAAATCATTTTTCTATAATTGACATACCGATTGCCTCTCTGGAGGTAACAGAAATTGCTCATTTTGCTGAATTATGGCCCAGTGAGTTTTTTTTACAGACGAAACGCTCCGCAGTTTAATGCAGGTGCCAATATACCTGGCAATTTTACTCTTAATGCGTATCAAGGCCTCGTGAGTTCAGGAGACGGTAAGGAAAGAACAGATTCGTTTCTTCAAGAAACGAAAGACTTAATACTAATTTTTTTAAATCATTCTTTGAAGCTGGAAATTTTCCCGTATAGCACCCCAGTAACGTGGGCGAAATGATAAATAGGTTTGTCTCTTTCAAAGACGAAAGGTTTAAGATATCCCTTTAAAATTATTCGTTGTAAGTTCATATTTTTCCGTATACTACCCCTGATAAGGTGGCTGAAATAAGAAAAGCAAGATATATATCTATATAAAATAATTCCTTTAAGAGTGAAGATTTTCCCGTATGCCACCTCAATAAGATGGATGAAATAATAGATTTGTCTCTTTAAGAAAAGGAAAATTTATGATACCTCTCTCAAATAATCCTGTAAAGTGAAAATTACCCTTGAGACCATCCAAACTGCCTTCCTTTTCTAATAGCTCATATTACGTAGCCTACTACTTTTGCGTCTTATATTCTGCCGTGGCCTCTATTAGGGGCTGAATTGAACCTTTCAGATGGTGAAGAAAAAGCAGTGTTATGGAAGGGGGAAGTGGGGTAGGGAGAAAGGTCACCTTCTACCATTTTTCCAAGTTCTCCTTCCTCGCCGCGCAGAAAAGAAGAGGAAGATTTGGTGATGGGAAGAAGCCAAGGGAATTATTATGGGAAAGAGGTGGTTTCTAACATTCTTCACAAACTTCAAATATGATTCTTTACAGGACTGAAGTGAATTACGCCATGAGGGTATTATTATTATTATTATTATTATTATTATTATTATTATTATTATTATTCTAAGCAGTATTAACAGAGGAGAAGAAATAACCTAGTTGGAACTAACTGCCCTATTTCTTCATCAACTGGTCCTTAAACGAGCTAACTACCGGTGTCAACAATTTTCAGCGATTCTCAATTGATTTTCGAGTTAAACTCAGTACATGTTTTGAAGATGAACCCAGGGAAGGGTTGGAAATCTTTGTAAAGTGTTTTTTAAATTATACACGAACTCTTAACATTTTTTATTATTGTGGACCCTTTGAACATTATATATACTCTTGTGATAGAGAGTTTTCCCTATTATTATTATTATTATTATTATTATTATTTATTATTATTATTATTAGTTATTATTATATTATTTTTATTATTATTATTGTATTATAGATCACAATCTTGGTCCTTGAAGTAGTACTAAAAATATTCTTATTACTATTATTAAGATCACAGGCCAGGCCAGTCCAAGTGAAACGAAAAGAAGGAAGCAGTATACATCAGAATTGAATAAAGGTAGCAATTTAAATGCTAATGCCTTCCTCCGTTTACACGGTCTCTCTCTCCTCTTCTCTCTCTCTCTCTCTCTCTCTCTCTCTCTGCATCAGTGTGCTAAGTTTGTAGTAGCAGCTGATATTCGCGTCTCTTAAGTACAACATTATCTCATATCGTGGGTTCCAGACTTTCTCTCTCTCTCTCTCTCTCTCTCTCTCTCTCTCTCGTGTGTGTGTGTGTGTGTGTGTGTGCATCAGTCTTCCAAGTTAAGGGGATCCGAATATTTTTTTGCGTTCTATACACACAACATTAGCCTCACATTGTGGCTTCCAAGGTTCCAGGAAGAACCTGGAAACTCGGCCTTCTACAAATCACCAGCCCTCCCCTACTCTCCGAGAGCAAGCTCTCCAAGACCCCGAATGCATAGAAGGAAGACCTTCAGCATCCAATTTCGTAATTAACTGGAACGCTTCTCAGGAGACTCAGAACTTCTCGCCCCTGTCAAAATTATGTCCGCTCGACAGTTTAACTTTAGTAGTGGATTTCGAAAGGGGGGCTGGCTGGCGGGGGGGGGGGGGGGGGGGGGGGGCGGCCGGAGGAAACTTTTATTTATACCAGGAGTAGTTGTGGCGTCGTCTTGTTGGTTAAAAGACGGAATCTACCTTTGTTAAGTTACAGCGTTTCTTATGTACGTCAGTCATTTTAGTTCCGCCTTCAGTTTATTGCAGGTCACATTTTTAGTTTTCTGTAAAAGAAAACTATTGAGATGGCTTTGTCTGTCCGTCCGCACTTTTTCTGTCCGTCCTCAGATCTTGAAAACTACTGAGGCTAGAGGGCTGCAAATTGGTATGTTGATCATCCACCCTTCAATCATGAAACATACCAAATTGCAGCCCGCTAGCCTCACTAGTTATTTTATATTATCTAAGGTTAAAGTTTGCCATGATAGTGCGTCCGGCACCGCACAATCCAATTCCGGAGAGTTTTGTACTACAGCACATCGAGAGTTTCAAACAGCATTATAATCTGAACAGAAAACTCGATTGCATTTTTTACTTGTTCTATACTTGTTGAAGTGCTAGCTCTATTTCTGCTTATGGGTTCTCGGACAATTTCAGTTTAAGAAATATTTTCCTTATTAATAAAGTTTTTTTTTTTATATAATTGTAGGCTATTTGTGTGCAGGCTACTACTAAAATTTGGAAAAGTTTGTGGAATCTTTTGAACTCCAAATGTTTAAGCAATGAGCAAATTTATTCCTGCCCTCTGGTGACGTCTCCTGAAGTTAGGTTTGCCACTTTTATTTTCCGTTGCCCAATATTTATTTATTTATCCCCTTTTCCTATAAATTGTCTTTCTCCGCAGGCTGATTTCCCTTTGGAACCATCTCGGGTTAACAATCTGTTGACTGTCCATAAGGGTTTTCAGCTGAAGATTTAAAGAAAGAAAAGTTCTGTAGGACAATATCTTTCGATTTTAGTGTCTCCTTTCATCAGTACTCTCTGACTTACTATTTAATCCTTGACATTTACCTTATTCGCTTTAAATGTTACATATACCAAAGCTTGTTCTAACTTAATGACCTACATATGAATATATTCTTTAGCTATAAATATACCATAATCTCTTGGAACACTTTTTTTTATAGAGTTTGCTGGAAGAATATTTATTACTCAACTTTGATCGAAAATATGCTTTTGAATGGCCACTGATGTGGAAAATTTATCGATTGATTTTTATTATCGGCTACATACTGTTTCCGGAAAACCTTACGAAAACATATTCATACTCTTTTGTTATTTTTTGTTTAAGATTCAATTTCAAAATCATCTCGTTGGCTACTCAGTTTTACGGAAAGTGTCTCAAGAAAACATATTTGTACGCTCGTGTTCTATAAGGACGGGCAGACTCATTTCAATACGAGAAAATAAATAAGTTGAAATTTCACCCCTCACTTTTTGATGCCGATCATTCACGCGCTATTCATCAGGAGTCTACATATATATACATTTTCCCCTCCAGAATCCATCTCGGGAATCAAATCTCTCAGATTTCCAAGAGAATATCACACTGTATATACGTTTTTGCCTCTCGAATCCACCTCGGGAACGAAATCTACCGGATTTCCCAGAGAATGTCTCGGAAAGGATGGGATCCTTAGGTATTAGGTCAAATTCTAATGTTCAGTCACCGTAGAGAAAATTTCTGCCCGGTTCGAGTCCAAATTATATCTGGGCCTTTGATGAACCGCCGATGATATTAGATGGGTAAATATGTCTCCCGTTGGGAGTCCTGTATCCTGTAAGTTGAATATATCTCCTGTAGAAAGGATTCCTTGTTTTTAATGTGAGGAGAAATAAATGCTTAGGATGGAGGAAAGTTTGTCTTACCGATTTAGTTTAGAATGCATGTTGCATTCCAGTATCAAAATGGCGTCACAACTTCAGTGGTCTCATAGGGTAAATACCAAACCTACGATAAATATTTATACAAGAAGAACTTTACATTATATATATTATATTATTATTATATATATATATTTATTATATATAATATATATAATATATAATAATTATATATTATAGGGCAGGTGAAGGGCCAGGAACATATCACATACCATTTGATACATTTATTTGTCAAACCGTTTTCTTTACCCCATGGTCACATCATCAAGGACATCTATATAAAAAAGGAATCCGGACAATAATTAGAAACATATATAAAGCATAAGAAAAACTTAAAATGGAAATAAGTAAACTTAAATACTGAATCCACTTTAAATACCATTTACCACATTAAAAACCAAGAGCTATTATCCTTACTATCATAAAGATAAAGGTAAAAACGAACTTAAAAATGAAAGAGCAAGGCGGCACCTCTCCAAATGACAAGAGACAAACGCAACTTAAAAGAAATAACAAGAACAGGAAAAAGAAGGCGGACCAAATATAAACCAAACAAGCTGTTATGCTATGAACAGGGGAACAGGCCGATGATTGCAAATTTAACCGTAAGGTACAATTGTTACCTACGGTTAAATTGCCCAATCTCGGCTTCCCCTGTTCATAGCATAACTAGCTTGTTTGTTTATATTTGTCCGCCTTCTTTTTCTGTTCTTGTGTACTCTTTTAGTGCGTTTGTCTCTGTCATTTTGAGAGGTGCGCCTTGCTCTTCATTTTAAGTTTGTTTTTACTTTTATTTTTCTTTTATTGAATTTAGTTTTTTTAAGGATCATTTTAAGCTTTCTTGGTTTTTAATGTGTAAATGTATTTAAGTGTGATTCAGTATTTAAGTTTAACTTAGTTTTTCCATTTTAAGTTTTTTTATGCTTTATATATGTTTCTTTTAATTATGTGCTCGGATTCCTTTTTATATAGATGTCCTGATGATGTGACCATGGGTCAAGAAACGCGTTGACAATAAATGTATCAAATGGATGTGTATATGTTCCTGCGCCTTTCACCTGCCTACTATAGTACCCTTTGATGTGTGGAATATATATATATATATAATATATATACTATATATAGATATATAATTATATAGATATATATATATATATATATATATGTGTGTGTGTAAATAATAACCATATATTATTATAGTATATATATATATATAGTACTATATATTACATATACATCCTATAATATACATGATATAGTATATAGTATATAATATATATATATATAATATACATCATAATATATAGTTAATACATATATAAAATACTATATTATATACATATATATAATATAACATTACATTATACATATACATACATATTTACATATAATATATATATATTATTATGTATATGTAATATATTACTGTATGTATGTATGTAATGTAATGTATGTATGTATGGTATGCATGTATGTAATGTATGTATGGGTTATGCATGTCTATGTAACATGTAATATGCATATGTTACATACATATATTACATATATATATATTATTATATATATGTATATGTAATGTATGTATGTATGTATGTCATGTATGTATGATGTATGTATGTATGTATGTATGTAATGTATGTTGCGTATATGTATATCGTATATGTATATATATATATATATATATATATATATGAATTTTTATCACATCACCGTGATACATATACTACATACATCGAGCTACAAATGTCCTTAATATCCAATTCGCTCTACCTCGGAATTAATATATTTTCATATAATGTTAACCAAAGGAGAATTTTTTATTTGATAACAATTCCGTCCTTTCTTGGGTTCGAACCAGCGTGCAGCGGACTGAGGAGAAATGAGGATTCCAGTGACATTATCGACTCGGCCAACAAGTCGATAATGTCACTGGAGACCTAATTTCTCTTCAGTCCGCTGGGCGCTGGTTCGAGCCCACGTTTGATAGGACGAAATTATTATCAACTAAAAAATACACTCCGGTTAACATATATGAATATATATAAAGATAGAGCGAATTGGATGTTAAAGGACATTCGTAGCTGTATATATATATGTGTGTATATATATATATATATATATATATATATATATATATATATCTATATATATGTGTGTGTGTGTGTGTGTGTGTGTGCGTGTATGTGTGTGTGTAAGTCTTTTACAGCGTAGTATAGATATGTATATATATATATATATATATATATATATATATATATATATATGTGTGTGTGTGTGTGTGTGTGTGTGTGTGTATATGCATATGTATATGTATATATACGTATATATATACACATATCTATACTCCGCTTTAAAAGACTTACGACAACTTACGTAAGCATAGTTATAGCAGCCTTACGCACCGTCTAACACTTACCTTCTCTTCCCATTTCAGGTACGTAATCGAAGCAAATGGATTCTTTTTGGGGGCACGAGGTTAAAGACACTCTCGGTATTCCTCAAACGAAGAGGGATGGTTATCTCGTCTCCGGTAAGTGTGAAATATCAGTTTCAGCAGAGAGCTGCGCGCGACAGGGTATTTCGGCCTGCACGGTCTAACGCTGATGAACAGGCCCTTGGTTTCGTTCATTATCCTATGCTCCTGGCCTAGAGGAATCGGAAATTTGGGGTGGGGACGAAATACAGAGCCTATTTTACATCTTTTATGTATTATTATTATTATTATTATTATTATTATTATTATTATTATTATTATTATTATTATTATTATTATGCAGAAGATAAACTCTTGCTCCTATGGAACAAGCCTATAGGTTTCACTGACTTGAAATTAAAGCTCCCAGGGAATATGGTGTTTATTTTTTCTTAATATTCAGAGGATGTACCCTTATTTGTATGGAACAAGCATGTAGGGGCCCATTGACTCGAAATTCAAGCTCCCAAAGAATATGGTGTTCAGTTTTTATTATCGATATTCAAGCTTCCAAAGAATATGGTGTTCAGTTTTTATTACTATTCAGATGTACCCTTATTTGTATGGAACAAACCTATTAGGTCAATTGAACCGAAATTCAAGCTTCCAAAGAATATAACGTTGATTTTTTTTTATCATTCAAAAGATAAGCACCTACATATAGAATAAGCCTATAGGGGCCAGTGACTTGAAATTCGAGCTTCCAAAAAGTATTTTGTTCATTTATTGTTATTATTATTCAGATGGTAAACACCTTTTCATATGGAACAAACCTATAGAGGCCATTGACTTTAAATTCAAGCTCTAAATAATATGGTGTTTATTTATTTCTATTATTCAGAAGACAACCCTCTCGTCGTATGGAACAAACTTATAACGGCCACTGACTCTAAATTCAAGCTTCTGAAGAACACGGTGTTCATTTGAAAGAAGATACCTAGGATGGTAGGAAATACGTGCAAATTCGATCGAACCTCATACTTAAGACGTATCTGCCTCTACGAGTATGTCGGATACAGAATGTCTTGCGAAGCAATGTTGACTCACTTCGATCAATATCGATCACTACCGAAGCGCCTCTTCGTATTCACAGAAGACACATTCTTCAAATGAATATATGACGTCAGTCCCTCGCCAGTCATTTTACGAATGTGTACTTTCATTAATTTTAGAATCGCATGACTAATACCCGGTGATTTGTTTTAAGCAGTTAGTATTTATGGCTCGTCTCTCTGATTCTTGAAAATTGATTCCCCAGAATGGTCTTCTTTAATGTTGGCATTGGAAAAGTGTCATGATGGTTCTGTGCAATATCCCCATAAGTCAAGAAATGCGATTATTGACATTTGGTGGCATTTTGCGTCTTTGATATTTATCACGTCGAATGTTCTGTTTCTTAATCTATACCTTCTTTTTTATCTACACCTACTGCTGTGATATATCTCCTAATATTTATTTTTATTGGTTTATTATTTATTTATTTAATATTATTATTATTATTATTATTATTATTATTATTATTATTATTATTATTGATTATTATTATTATTATTATTAGTTATTATTATTATTTGCATCAGTCACTCTCTCTATAGTTTTAGTTTCGGTTCATCTCAAAGTAGACAGATAGCTTTCTTGCATCTTGTAAAGTGGACAGATAATTTTCGGTATATTTTGTAATGTAGACAGAAAACTTTCAATTCAGATTGTAAAGTAGAGAGATAACTACTGGTATTTCTTGTAAAGTTGACATAATTTTTGATACATCTTGTATAGTTGACAGATAACTATCGGTACAGATTGTAAAGTAGACAGATAGCTATCGGTACATCTTGTAAAGTAGACAGGTAACTGATTGTACATCACGTAAAATAGACATACCTTCAAGTACATCATGTAAAGCACACAGATAACTTCCAGTTCATCTTGTAAAGTAGACAGAAAACTATCGGTACATCTTGTAAAGTAGACAGATACCTTTCAGTACTCCTGGTAAAGTAGACAGATATCTTTCAATTTAGCTTGTAAAGCAGACAGCTAACTTACTGTAAATCTTGTAAAGCACACAGGTAGCTTTTGCTACATCTTTTAAAGCATATAAATAACGTTCGCTACAGATTGTAATATAGACAGATAACTTGAGACATTGTTATTTGCTTTTACAATTACATCTGAATTCATTCTCTGCGTTGTAATACATTGTAAAATCTGACCGTTTATCATTTAACTGGTGTAACATGTCTCTAACAGGTTAAGTCATGTTGAGTGGGTCTCTCTCTCTCTCTCTCTCTCTCTCTCTCTATTACTTAAATCCCCATCACTGTCGTCATGACTGTTTAGGAACCAATAAGAATGACGGTAACATAAAAAGGTCACTTATCCGAATGGTTCTTTAGAACTAGGATCGTATAAGAAAAGGTCCCTTTCAGTTCGAAAGGATTATTATTAATCTCTCATTCCTTTTGAAGACCTCAAAACGACAGCAACGACAAAAATGCTGTTCATGAGGCCTGAAAGCTTCAGACTGAATTCGGTCCACAAACAAGTTACTGAACGCGACTGGGAGTATTCACAGACCACTAACGATTCTCTCCGTTCTGGGCAATCTCCGGGAAAATGCAGAATTGCTGCGGGTCTTTATTCGGAGCGATGGGCAAAAGATTGCAAGAGGATACGGGCATTGCAAAGAATCCAGTTACCCGGATGAAAAGGGCTTTGCAAACGCATTTCGACGGTTCTGCTTTCTGAGGCTTTTATTACGAAGGCACGAACCCAACCTTTCATGTAATCGGCGTTGGTCAACGCTGTGGTTTTGGTTTGTCACCGGATGTTGTTGCTGTAGTAGTTTTTTTAATTTTTCTTGTCGATGTTAATTTTAATGTTAGTTTTAATGTAGTTATTCTTGATGTTGATGGTAAGTTTATATTTGTTTTTTTTGTGAGATGTGCTAATCATTTTATTAATTTAGGAGGAACTACAAGTTATACTATTTATTTGATATGTATTTTTACAGGTAAATTTACTATTAAAAAAATGAGGAAGCACAAATTATAATACTTATCATAATATCCATAGTCACACCATACTTTATTAGAAGATGAGGATCTACAAGTTATAATATTTATTTTTACATCTTACTCGGAATCTTCATAACCTCAGTGCTTGTTCAAGCGGAGGCATTGCGCATGTCTTGTTCCGCGTTA
The DNA here is from genome assembly GCF_015104395.2 of Macrobrachium nipponense. Taxonomy (NCBI): domain Eukaryota; kingdom Metazoa; phylum Arthropoda; class Malacostraca; order Decapoda; family Palaemonidae; genus Macrobrachium; species Macrobrachium nipponense. The sequence continues at coordinate 47,274,073 of NC_061089.1, read as the reverse complement.
GCTTTCACCTTTACAGCATCAGGATTAAAAAAATAATAATAAAAAAAAACTCAGATAAGATTTTTGCAAGACTTACATCAACAGGAGAAGGTCGACTGGAGTAATCTTCCTTGATTTTATTTTTCCGCGTTTTGCAACATTTTCCTCTGCAAAAAAGGTTTATTCTTCGCCCTTGCGTCATTTCAGTATCTCATTTTTTATGCTTTTAAATCGGGTCTGTTGTTTGGTAATCGGTGAAGGCGATTTAGTGAAACGCCTCAAAAAAACTTTCACAATTGTTCGGTTGATAGTTCCGGATTCGAGGTATTTTCTTTGTCATGTCGCTTCAGTGTGCACTCATTTAATCTCTCTATACTCTGTCAGACATGTCTTAAACACGTGTTTGCAACTTATCACACAGGCATCGCAAACGGGTTGAAAAGAAACTAATAACTTTATAATATTTCAATGGCAGTTCCAACCTGTGCATCATATATGCTTTAATATGCCGTAACATTATCTCTCTACACTCTAATGTTACACTTGAAAAGTCAAGCATGCCTTAAAGGTGTCGGTAATATGAACAGACATCCCAAACAGGTTGAATATAAGTTGATGATTTGATGGTATGTTCTAGCCATTCCAAAGGTGCGTTTCCGTTCACAGTCGTTGACTTTATATCCAACCTGTTTGTGGTATGTAAGAGAACAAGTGACCCGCCGCGTGGTTGTGACATGTTTTGCTGTCCAGTAGATATACCCCAAACTGACCCTGTGGTATGGGTGTAAGACTAAAAGGACAACTGTCCTTCTAGTCTTACTTTTTAGTAAAAGACTAGGCCCACCGCCAATAACTGAGGAAACTGCTGCCTTGCAGGTGGACTTTTCAGTCAAAGGCAAGATCCACCACCAATAACTGTGGTTGTTGACAGCAAGGGCATGCGGTCGTAAAAGCCCCCTTTCCCAAACAATAAACCATGCCTGATGTTGTGAGGAAGGCAGTGGAGAAGGCGCATCAGGCAACCGACCCCTTAATGTAGGGATGACGGTGAAGAAGAAAAGAAGAGCCTTATTATACAAGGCAACCGCCCTTTTATATGTACCCCCAACGGTACAAGCCCTGTAGGGGAGCTAGTACCGTCAGTGCACAGTGGGTATTACTTAAAGTTTCTTTCGGCCCCTACTGTACCTCCGTTCATATTCTTTTTCTTCCATCTTACTTTCCACCCTTTCTTAACAATAATAAATATAGATTCATTGTACAAATGCGAAGTTTTCCTCCTGTTACTTCTTGCAAACCATTTTTAATTTTTTTCTCAATTTCCGTTTCAGCGCTGAATGACCTCATAGTTGCCGGCACTTAGCCTTTGGCCTAAATTCTATGTTTTTCTCTATTCTAAATAGCAGAAGGCTTCAGCTGATTTTGTTCTCGGGGATAAATGGGTGTTAAAAGATGGCCGCTCGGTTTATATCATTAACTGATTTTGTTATAAATCCTCTAGGATGTACGACGCTCCTTTCCGCCCTCAGCCCTTTGTGACGTTCCCGATCCTGCGTCGAGATTGTTAACGAGAAATCGAAAGTTCCGTGTCATACTGCGTTCCCAGGAAGTGTCGATCAGTCGTGTCTAACAACATAAAGGTTTAATTGGCGTCTGTATTTTTTTTTTTTTTTTTAACCTCGAAGAACTATGCTAGTTTCACGTATACTGTTAGTGCCCATGATCGAATCTCTTTGTCGAATCTCTTTGTGTTTACGCTGTATTCCATTTTTTTTCTAATCACTCAGAGGTCATGTTCCCTGGAGGCTGATTTTCAGGTGAATGCGCAGATAGGAATTTGTCTGTTTTGGCGGAACATAAATTGGTACAAGATCTCCACATTTTGAGAAGTAAATAAATTGGTAGTACCAAAATAGTAAATTATTTATTTTAAATAAGTAAAGATTAAGTACGAATAAATGCTGCTGAATTAGATTACGAGTATTTTTAAGCGCTGTGAATTAATGTCAGTAGTAGAGTGGTGTTTTGATGTTCTTGCACCGCTTTGACAGTTAATTTTGCTCTCTCTCTCTCTCTCTCTCTTTCTCTCTCTCTCTCTCTCTCTCTCTCTCAGGCAAGCACGCACCCACACTTACATACACACAATTCCATTTCACTGGAATACACAAACTTTTCATATGAATTCATCACATATTCATCTCGACTCAAGTTTATCCATTTTTGTTCACAGTGAATAGAAAAAAATTCACAAGAATGATAACACACACACACACGCACACACACTCACACAAAAGAAAACGAAACGACGGAAGGAAATCCAAAATCAAGAAGAGAAATGAAACGAGCAAGAAAACATACCTGAGGGAACACTCAGAAAAAAAAAATAACCCTAACTTGAGTTTGTCTTCTTTAAATGTCAGGATGAATTCGGCAGCCTTTACATCAAGAAGGATTCTCTCCTTGGACCGGAAAAATCTCGTTTGCTTTGCCTGCTGATTCGAGAAGATAATGCGAGGGTTGCGAGTGTTGTATTCTATTGAATCGATTTGTTGTTTATCATTTTCTTTTGCCGACTTGATATTTCGTTCACATCTTTTGCGATGGGCTTAGGGTTTGAGTATTTTCGCCACTGAAAACATCTGATTCCCTAATGGTGCCGTGTATAGTAAGTTACTAAGACATATATATATATATATATATATATATATATATATATATATATATATATATATATATACTGTTTTTATAACATTTATACATATACTATATATATGTATATATATATATATATATATATATATATATACATATCATATATAGATATATATATATATATATATATATATATATATATATTCATATATATATACATATATATATATATATATATATATATATATATATGTGTGTGTCGTGTGTGTGTGTGTGTGTGTGTGTGTGACGAGATACACACACATATATATGTATATGTATATGTATATGTATATATACATATATGATATAAACATATACAATATTATATACTATATATATATATATATATAATATATATATATATATATGTATATATATATATATATATGTGTGTTTTTTGTGTGTGTGTGTGTGTATCATTTGGAGCCGTTGATAACAAACTTTATGATAAATATACATCCGTCGCCTCCTACTTGATAGTTTGACTACAACAGCAGAGACCGAACCCTGGGTGATTCTTTTTAAAGGTTATCGGAGTACGTCGAGATCGATTTGCAGTTCCCGTGAAGAGGGTGAGACGATATTTTATTCATGGAGGCAGACTTTAATAGCATGTCACTAGCGAGATAAGTTCAGATTTCGAACCAAAATCCACAGTGTCATTTTTCCTATCTCCTGACCCTGTTGTGTACTCTCGATTTTTTAAAAAAATCATTATTATATTAATCATCATTCAAAAGATGAACCTTATTCATATGTAACAAGATGTGCTTCTGCGGACTTGTGTGTGTGTGTGTGTGTATGTGTATGTGAGAGAGAGAGAGAGAGCTGGGGTAGGAAATGTATACACCTCACTGTGTAAGTTTACTAATCAAGTGACCTGGAAGTTCCCAGAAGATTTGCATTTTTTAGATGTTTGTAAAATTACTATCCAAAGATATTTTAATTTGATCAGGGCATTTCCTTGGCTTCTTAATTAATATGGGTTAAGGAGTAGCAATTTATCATCGGTTGTTGGTCCAGACACCCTTTTTCCTCTGATGAAAAATAATGATCTCAGATTTACCGATCTTATGATGATGACATCATTTAAGAACAATATGCAGGATAGATATGATGACCGTATAGTAGCCCTGAAATATAAAGGAATGGTTTGGTCTTCCACAACACTGCTGCATATGTACCTTCGAAAATCTGAGATTAATGTATTCGAAGACAAAACAGCTGTCCAGAGAGAGAGAGAGAGAGAAGAGAGACGAGAAGAGAGAGAGACGAGGAGGGAGAGGAGAGAGAGAGAGAGAGAGGCTGCCTTCCTATAGTGCCATGGGTGTTTGAGGCCGCACGGCATGGCTGGGTGCCGGGTGCCGGGGGGTATGGGTGTGGGTGGGTGTCTCCCTGTTATCCGTGGCGTATGGCTAGGGGTAGGGGAGGAGGAAGGGGGGGGCTATGATCCCGTGTGCCGGGAGACTCAGGGGTAACTGTGCTGAGACCTCACAGTCGCTTTAGGCCAATCGTTGGTAACAGATGAGCTAGTGACAGTGTGTGTGCGTGTGTGTGTTTATGCGTGCGCGCATGTGGTTTTTTTCAACCACGTTGTTTTAAAACTTCCTGTGTCTAGGGAGGGTTTTCGCTACGCTCGTAGCTTGTTGTCTCACGTTGAAGAAAACGCTGGAATTTTCTTGAATTTATAGAATTCCAAAGGAATAAATGAGTTGAGATTTAAAATGCAGAGTGGAATAGTTCCTTGTTTACAAGAGTTTTGTGGAAATTGCGAGTACACGATTATTATTCATCAGCTTTTGGTTTATTTAAAAGATTCCTGACTTGTGTGCTAATACAGGGTAATTAATTGTGGTTTATTTAAAAGCTGCTCAAGTTATACATTTAAATTCCTGTTAGTGTATTTGATGAAGTGATGAAAAAAATAACGTATTACTGTTGGAAATTCTCGGTTGTCTTGGATATGATAAATACCATGACGTTGTTAATGTTTGTCAAGATTTATTCCAGTAATAGATTTTGATACAGTTGCTTGTGTTGACATATACCAATTTTATGAGATTATTCCTCTTTATTCTCAAAATTTCAACATAGGTTTCCATTCAAATAATGAATTTTACTATTTTTGTTTCTGTTCTGCAAGAGGTAAGTTTTATATAAGTCAATGGTACTGGTCTTCATAGGCATCTCGTATTTCACTATTCCTGTCCCTTAAGAATAGCGAACTTGGTTGATCCTTTTGCAAACGAGTGAATATTTTTAGGGTGAGGGTTGGAGGGGGGTTGGGGGGGGTGGGCAAAGGATGAGAGATGACATGTCATGTACTAAGTACACCTACAATTGGCGCTGAAACGCTGTATACCTGTTACATACGCATTTCAGTACATTATTTTTGTTATGGTCAGCACCTGTATGCTTTACAAAATGTGTAACATTTTGTAGGAATTATTTTGGGTAAATATTCTTGTGATATATGAAGGAGCGTCTATGCCCAGTGTAGTGTAGTCGATACGACTGTGTTAACATTAAATTCATCAATTAGAAAATCAATTTCTTCATCTGTCTTGGTGAAAAAAAATAAGATACATTATTATTGCACTTATTCTTCTTAAGTGTTTTTCACCTCATTAATGTCCCAACCTTTACCATGTTGTTTTTTCTTCCTTTCCTCAGGCGCGTTGTTTATCTTAGACCATGGAAAAGCTATAAACAAAGCTGCGCTTGTTTTCATCTCACGGGTGTCATAATAATATCTATAATGATTCTTTTTCCACTTAGTGCGTTTGCTGTGGTTGTTGCATTTATTTCATCATGCAGCAGATTTTTCTTGAACACAGTTGCGTTGTTTATCTGCACTCTGTTGTCGTTTAGCAAGTGTTGTTCTTCATCAACCGAATGTGAATATAAGATACGAATTAATTGCCACATCTGGAAACGAATGTCCACTCAATGCCAAGTTTTTTCAAAGTCGATTTCTGGGGGTTTTTTTATTCTTCTTATACGTACATCTCTAAAGTGAGCTTTTAAAAAAATATTTTTGTTAAATAATAAAAACTGTCTACCTTTCCTAGCTAGAGAAAAGATTACAAGTGTATTTTTCACGACCTTGATTTGATTTGTACCTTTCACTTCCCACGTCACAGAGAAGGCCCTTGTCTGAGGCAAGGGCGTGCTGGACTGGTTGCACTAGAGCATGTACATGGTTGGTAGAGTGGATTTTTTTTTTTTATTACCAATCAAAAACTTTGACGTAATTATTGTATTAGGAGATGCGTGGGTTTTTCCCCTCTCCGTCCAAGTGTTTTTCATGCTCGCTGTATCAGCATTTACTATTAAATTGTTTTCGCAAAGCCAAGCTGTTTACGTTGCATAATGCAAGATCATTAATGTCTAATTTAGTATCTCTCTCTCTCTCTCTCTCTCAAACCCTAGCGCACATTGAAGGTAACAGAATATTTTTATGGTGTAGTCCTTCGATGTTTTACTGCCAGCATATCGTGGCTGTAATTGAGATCGAGATAATAACATGATATAGAACTGTTGCCGGTAAGTGGTAAGCTTTCTATTTCCAAATCGGTTGCCATCGTAACCTTTTGTATACATATCTATATACCGTGAGTTGCCTAGTTCATAAAGAGAGGATTTATATTACATGGCATGCGGTGTAAGCTCTCCATTTCATTTTCAACAGAGGAACGGTGGTTTCTTTAATGCGTTCAATGACAGGTTAACCACCATGTATTTCAATCATTGTTTTAACATGAGTCATTAGAGTTGTTCTCTAAATCGCCCAGTGTTTACATATACATATGATTATTTGTTTATTAATTTATTAAATTTAGGAATTGCTTAAGATTTGTAACAACGATACGAGTAAGTGAAAATACGGAATGGTCTTACTTTTGCCATTTTTTTTTTTTACTTATCAGACCAATGGACAACATTGACTTATAAATTTATGTTTACGTAGTATATACGATCGTATGGATGGATGAGTAGATTACGAGTTCAAGCAGTGCAAATACAAAGAATAAAGCAGATACAATTTAATTGCTTTCTGCAAAATATATTTATTTTTAAGAAAGGCTGTTTTACATCCCCCACCCCCCTCAAAAGAAAAGGTGTTTTCTCCCTTTTTTTTACTTCTAGCAATCGCGCAAATCACAAAACGCTCAGTTTTTTCTTTCTATTTTACCATCCTTGAATCAATCCAACGTATAACGGCCCCGCAAAAAAATTAGGAAAAATACAACTTTGTAATTGAACTCCCAATAACAAACCAGAGTTTCGAACGCACTGCTTTCTTTCCACTTTCTTTTTCACTTTCTTTTTCTCATTTCTTTTCCCTTTCCATTCCTGCATTGAATTAACCGACTGAGATGGAATGAAAGCAAGATCCTCTCCTAAGTCGAACTTATTCCGGGACGCAAACACTTGTCTATCATTTTTCACTTTCTTTTGCCCTTTCTTTTTCACTTTCCGTATGTGGTTTGAATCACGCGTCTGAGTGGGATGGGATGAAGGCAAGATCCAGTGCTAAGTCGGACTTATTCAAGGACTCAAAATCTTGTCAAACAAGGAGGATGTTACAGGACAGCTATCTCCTCTTACCAGCCCCTACGTCTCGTTTATAGAGGGACTATGATATTTCTTTTATTCTAATTAATTAGGAGTGTGTTTTTTTTAATGTGGGTTTCTAAGGTACTTCCAGAAGTGCCTCGTCGAGTGGAGAAGAACTCCTCTATTCACGTAATTTTTTTTTTCTCCATTGATAAAGATTTTTCCCCCTCTTGTGTGATTACGATGTCGCTGTTACTTATCTCATAATCGGTCGTGATTTAAATCCTCGTTTAATTTCAGTTCAATTCACTTTTTCCTCCTTAATTTTTAAGTAAGATTTGTTTTACCATGATAATCTAATTTGGATAGTCAGCCTTGTAATCAGAAATTTATTCAGTAGTTGTGTGTTTCTGTGTGTTTAATTCTCAGTTTGTGTGTTTAACGACCAATTTCATGAGTTTTGGGATCGCTTTTGTGTGTAACGATTAGTTTTTTGCGTACGTGTTTAATGATAAATCTTTGTGTGTGTTTACGATAGATTTTATTGCGTGTGTTTAACGATGAGTTTTTTGTGTTTAACGATCTATTTTATTGTGTGTGTGTGTGTGTGTATTTATCAATGCTTATGTACATGTGTGTTTAACGATCAATGTTTTTCACTATTTTTTGCGTCAACAAAATGATACATCAGCATTGTGTAAGAATCGTGAATGTACACCTTTCGTTAACCATAAAATATTTTGGTGCAATGCCACGTTTATGTTTCGTAATTTGTCTTTTTATTACTGTTTAGTGACTCAAATAGGAAAAAAAACGAACTACCTTTTTGCCCATAGATTTCTAGCGCGATTCATAATTGAACGATGATAGAAACTAGGTTTGTAAAAAAAAAGTCATGGTTCTCAGGAAATTGGGTAGTTTAAATTCTAAAAAAGGTAGCATAATAACCTTTACTACATAAGTGACTGATTATGAAAAGTCTTCTTAGGCTATTATTATGAGAACATTATATTATCTCGGTTACTGGGAATGCAGAATATTCTAGAGTGAAAAACAAGTCTGCCCAGTGGAATCCGTATAAATGAATAATGCTTTCAATGAGTAGTGAAATCTTTTGATCCAGTTAACTTCTTAAGAATTTTGGAGCTGTGAAAGTAAATGGGAATTTTAAAAGCTTGGGTCTCAGTAAGTTTACGAAAGTTCTTCATAACCTAACCTTTTAATCTTGGACTCCATTTGCTCACACACACACACACACACACACACACACACACACACACACACACACACACACAAACAATTTGGCCTGTAGTATATTTTGAAAGAGAGGAAAATAGTAAAATCACACACTTTACTTTCGTTGGTGTCTAATTAGAGGCTGGAAACTTTAAAAGGGGGTGGAAGGTACTGAAATAGGTCTGTAGAGTTCCTCTTTTTCGATTCCTTGGGAAGTCAAGGCGTTTGAAGGGAAAATGTGTGATCTGAATGATAAATGGACGTTTGAAATGAAAGTGGTTATTTTTCTTTCTTTCTTTATTTTTCAAAGTTGCCATAAAATAAAGTGATTTTTTTAGGAAACAAATATTTATCGTAAAAAGATAAATACATGTAACAAGTTAAAAAAAAGATAGCCTATTTATATGCAAAATGGTACCTAATTTTTTCCCCAAATCTCATTCGGTTGGATTAACATTGACATACGTGTATTACTGACACTTCTTAAGTATTATTGGGTTCTTCTGACTGTAAAACAAATTTTGAAAATCTTTAGTTTCCCACTGTCAGTTTAATCAGCCGATGAATTTTTCTTGGCATCTGTGTCTTCCCAAATTGTTCTAAAACCCGTTTTCTTTTTGGAATTTTTAAGAATTCTCCAAAATGGTTATAAAAGCCGTTTAACATGCGATGCTACGCGCGCCACGCTATGGTAGCCATGCTGAGGCACGTGGCTTTTAATTGCTGGTATTGTTGCAAGCGAGGCCGTTCACACCGTAATAGCAACTGATTAATTGCACGTTGGAAGGTCCACTCAATCTATTTGGATCAAAATTTGATTCATAAGTTAAAAATATAAAAAGCCGAATAATTCATTGTCTTCACAACTTGACAACACAGTACTTAAACAGCACTAATGAAGTTGGCAGGAGTCTGTGAACTTTTATTCCAACTTCTTTCTCATACCTTTGAATGTGTGTGCACGTTTTTATTTACTACTATGACATTGTGCGTCTGGATGACTTTGAAGATGGTCCTTTTGTTTCTTTTATACCTTCTATAATAGTTTAATTCATACTTGCAAAGATCAATGACTAGTTTTGTTAAAAGGGAGGTCACGACGATTTCACCGTTATAGTAAAACCTATGAAGTGGCATTTGTATCAACATATAATTCTGCGGACAGTGCCCTGCACGTTTCAGTACCTGCCTTGCCAATACAGACTCTCATAACGGTAGAGTTAAAAGAAATAAAAGGCTTTAGTATTGTTTCAAACATTGCCTCACTTCAGTGTATGTTTATCATTTGGGAACCAATGAAAATTGGCCTACGAGTATTTTAGACGTATATATATATATATATATAATATATTTATATATATATATATATATATATATATATATATATATATATATATATATATATATAAGGACATTCCAAATTTTTACATTCTGGTTTCGCTTCTTTGCATTTTCGTAAGCGCGAATGATCTCTGAATATTCTTAGGATTTCAAAAAGAAGCCGTGATAAACTTTATGGATCATATCAGCTAGAGATTCTAGCGATAATCGCCAAGCTTTGGCGCCGATAAGCGACCAATCCACTGTGGAGATAACGGGGGAAGGTTTAAGGTGTGGCGAGAGAGAGAGAGAGAGAGAGAGAAAGAGAGAGAGAGATGGGGGGTTGGCAGAACTGACTAGATCAGACTCGAGGTATTCTACAAAAAAAAAGAAAAAAAAAACTAAAGATAAGCTTCGAGATTTGGGTTATTAACTGCCGAAGTTAGGCTGCTCTTTGGTTTAATGATGCGCAGGTAAATGGAGGCGATGGCCTAATTAGCTGAGCGGTAGGGCGATGAGCGTCTAATCCTTGATTAGGTGTGGGAGGAGAGATTTGATTTGGAAAGGGATGGCGTCACAGAATTTCTTACTTGAGACATAATTTAGCCGGCTAGGAATTTTAACACCCTTGGCTCTTCCTCCGACCCCAGTTATTTCATGGACATTTGAATGCTTGTACAGTTGAGTGGATATTGAATTGCACATGAAAATTAACATAAATTACGACAGTGGCTTAGCGATGCTGAGTAGTAATATAAACATTGATAAAAAAAAGAAAATAAATAAACATTATCGAGAGAGAGAGAGAGAGAGAGAAGAGAGAGACAGAGACAGAGAGAGAGGACGGTAGTGATCTAGCGATGTTCAGTTGTAGTGTAGTAAATACTATTGATAAAAATGAAAGAAATGAACATTATCCAGAGAGAGAGAGAGAGAGAGAGAGAGAGAGAGAGAGAGAGAGAGAAGAGAGAGGAGAGGAGAGAGGAGAGAGATCACACGTATGAATTAATCTAAGAATTACGAAAAGAGCACTACAACTTAATCACCCTTTGTTCTAAAAGTGGGCGAATTTTCGTTTTAAAAAACAGATGGATACTCTTTTACCCTTAAGTCATCAGCTTTAGACCGGTAATGGAATCGATAAGGATGTCTTGTCTGGAATTAATTTCATTGAATTCAAGTCATGAGTTTCTTTTAGTTTCTTTTATTTTCTTATTCTTATATTTTTGTAAGACCAAGTGATACTTTTTGTAGATAGTTGCATCAGTACTATAGATATGCACTAAGGTACATATTTGTATCTAGTTAATATTTAATATGCTATGGAAATGTACTAAATTGTATAATTTTACTTAGATTGGTAGGGATATAAATATGTACTAAAGTACATATAAAGATGAATATTTGTTAAAATACATATTTACATACATACATACTGCCACACACACACACACACACACACATATATATATATATATATATATATGATATATATAGATATATATATATAAATATCATATAATATATAATATATATACTGTATATATGTGTATATAATCTAGCTAATATTTAATATGCTTGAAAGTTATTTTAACTGGTGGTAGTTCAGAGAGAGAGAGAGAGAGAGAGACGAGTAGAGAGAGAGAGAGCGGAGAGAGAGACGAGAGAGAGAGAAGAGAGAGAGATAAAAATAAAAATTCCTTTATTATGCTAAAAATGATTGAAAAAGTACATTTTTTCCGAAGGTTCTTACCTCTTTGTTGATAATATAATTGTTATGCTGTTGCAGAGATGATAATCCACAACCTTCCCTCAGGTCTCGCTTGCTAATCTATTTTGCCCGTATCTGTTTACATTCTCTCTCTCTCTCTCTCTCTCTCTCTCTCTT
>NC_061089.1:47239896-47257396 GCF_015104395.2 Macrobrachium nipponense | reverse complement strand
ATCAGAAAATGTGCTGCATGCAACATTCCGACCCATCCACAGTGTGCTGAGGTAATACAAGATTTGAGAAAAGATACAAGAATTTTTTGTTCAACATGTCTATCATGGATAGACAATGTTATTAAATCAAGATTGAATGTACAAATAGTTGAGGATGAAGAAGAAGAGGAAGAGGAAGAAGAAGAAGAAAAAGAAGAAGAGGAAAACGGAAGAGAAGAAAACAAAAATGAAATGACAGAAAAAAATAAGGAAAACAAAAGAACAAGATAAAAGTATGGATGCAGAGATACTCATTGATACTACATATGAGGCAATAAAGCAGCATACCTACGAAGAAATAAATTACGATATGACAACAGAAAAGCAAATCCCGAAGAGGCTCTACCCAGATCTACACAATGACGGGAAAGAGGAAAAAAATAGACAAGAAAGACAAAATCTGCAACCTTTTGAAAAGAGGGAATTGCAGATTTGGAGAAAGATGTTACTACAAACATCCTAAGATATGTCAAAACTATGAAATATATGGTAAATGTGCATACTTAGATGGATATGGGGATGATTGCAGAGATCTGCATAAACCAAAAATATGTAAAAACCTAAAAGAAGGAAAAGGATGTAAGTTCGACAAAAAAATGCAAATATATGCACCCTGTAGCCATGAATCATAATCAAATAAATAACCAACCAAGTAATAAAATCCAAAATAAGAAAGAAACAAATAAAAGAAGAGAAAATCAAGAATATCAGGTAAAAGAGAAAAGCAAACCACCATGAGATATGCAGAGGTGTCAGCAAAAAATTTCAAAGCATCAGCTCCCGAAATTCTACTCAAGAGATAATAACTGTATTTATTATGCAAGAGGATATTGCAGAAACGGAGAAAATTGCAGATTCAGACACAAAATGAATAATTATGATGAAGGAAGATCAAATATTATGGAAAAGTTGGATTTTTTAATGTCAGAATTCTGGAAATGAAAAAAAGAACAACATACCAGAACAGGAAAGAGACATGGGAAAATCCTTATTACTACCAGTATTAAATGAAGGAGAAAACACGCAAACCATCATAGTGATGAATGCGCAGGGTTTAGTTACGAGTAACTCAAAAAGAAAAATAGAGTACTTAGAAGAACTACCCAAAATGAAAAAGAAAATAGATGGATAATGAATATAAGTGAAACCTGGTATTCCCAAGAGACTGGGAATGATGATCAAATAAAAGGGTTCCAAACTTATAGATCAGATAGAAAAAATAGGAATCAAGGGGGAACCGCAATATATGGGAAAGACAAAAAAACAAGGAAAATATATGAGAAATATAGTAACTCAGAATGTGAACTAATAGCGGTTTTAGAATTTGAATCTGAAAAATTGATGAACATAGTAATATATAGACCTCCTAATACTAAAGAGTTTGACTTGAATAATTGAAAAATTGGATGATATATGTAGAAAATCACAAGGGACTGGACTATTCTCCTATCTGGTGACTTCAACTTTCCTTTCGTAGAATGGGAAAGAACGAATAGGAGATTGTGGTTGTACTTATACATATAAAAAAGAGAGTAATAGTAGTGCAGAAGATAAGAGGCTATTTGAAAAGCTATTAGATATGCTACTAGAATACAACATTCAACAAATAAATCACCTGCCAACAAGAAAAAAGGTAAAATAAACTTTAGAACCAATAGTATTTGTGAACGAGATTGAATTATGTTAAAGAAATAATAGTTTATAATGCGAGTAGTTTCAGACCATAATGTCATAGAATTAACAGTTCATTCCAAAGCAAGTGAAAATAGAGATAAGCAAGAAATGAAAAAGTGGGAAGGATATGGAAAAATACAACTTCTACAGTAAAAATATAAAATGGTCAGAAATTAATGAAGAATTAAACAAAGATTGGGATAACATTTCGTAAGTGGATGACATAAGGGTAAATACGGAGATATTATATAAAATATTGGAGGAAAATAGTGGAAAAATATATACCGAAGAAGAAAAGTAAACATCATTCATGCATACCAAGAGACAGAAGGATCTTGTTCCAGAAAATCAGAAAGTGGAAAAAAGGTCTTGCAAAAGAAAAAAATGCATGGAAAGTTATAGAAACTAAAAAGTAAGATAGAATGCAAAATGAGAACAAAAGATTATACAATCAAAAGAAAATGAAAAACGGACTTGGAAGAAAAAACCCTACTAAATCATCAAGCAAAACCCCACTATTATACTCATATGCGAAGAAGATGAATAAAAGAAGAATAGAAATAGGCCCTCTGAGAATTGAAAGGGAGATTTTAACGAATGGGAAAAAAAAAAGGAAATTTGCAACATACTGGCAGAAACGATATAGAGAGAATCTTCACCCCATAGAATAGATAATGAAGATAATGATATAGAAGTAAGGGAAGAAAATAGTGAATATTTAGCTGACATAGAAATTAATGAAGCTGATATTGTGCAGGCAATTAATTGAAATTAAAAATGGAGCTGCTGCAGGGCCGGATGGAGTCCCTGCTATTTTGTTAAAGAAAGTAGTTCATTCTATCGCAAAGCCACTTGCAATATTATTAAGACAAAGTGTAGATACAGGCAAGATTTATGATGAGCACAAATTAGCATATATCACCCCTACTTTCAAAAGTGGATCAAGACTAGAGGCAGTATTATAGGCCCTGTGAGTCTAACATCACATATTATGAAAGTGTATGAAAGGGTAATGAAGAAAAATATTATGAAACATTTAATAAAAAATAATTTGTTTAATATAGGACAACACGGTTTCGTACCCGGAAAAAGTACACAAACCCAACTGTTAGTCCACCGTGAGAACATATTCAAAATATGAAAAGCGGAAATGAAACAGATGTGGTTTATTTAGACTTTGCAAAAGCTTTTGACAAAGTAGACCATAATATATTAGCAAAGAAAATTAGAAAACACAATATCGTAGATAAAGTAGGAAGATGGTTAAAAGAATTTTTACACAACAGAAAACAGATAGTTATTGCAAACGATGAGAAATCGGATGAAACCAAGGTAATATCCGGTGTGCCACAAGGTACGGTGCTAGCTGCAATATTGTTTGTTATTATGATTGAAGACATAGACAGTAATGTTAAGGATTCGGTAGTGAGTAGTTTCGCTGATGACACAAGAATAAGTAGAGAAATTACTTGTGATGAAGATAGGAACGCTCTACAAAGAGACCTCCTTAACAAAGGTATAGATTGGGCAGAGGTAAATAGGATGGTATTTAACTCTGATAAATTTGAATCAATAAATTATGGAGACAGAGAAGGAAAGCTATATGCATATAGGGGACCTAATAATGAGACAATCACAAATAAGGAAGCAGTTAAAGACCTTGGTGTGATGATGAATGGAAACATGTTATGCAATGATCAAATAGCAATTCTGTTGGCAAAATGTAAAGCAAAAATGGGAATGTTGTTACGGCACTTCAAAACAAGAAAAGCTGAACACATGATTATGCTTTATAAAACATATGTTCGTAGTCCACTTGAATATTGCAATATGATATGGTACCCACACTATCAAAAGGATATTGCACAAATAGAGAGTGTACAAAGGTCCTTTACAGCTAGAATAGAAGAAGTTAAGGACCTAGACTACTGGGAAAGACTACAATCCTTAAAATTATATAGTCTAGAAAGGAGAAGAGAACGCTACATGATAATTCAGGCATGGAAACAGATAGAAGGAATAACAGAAAATATCATGGAACTAAAAATATCAGAAAGAGCAAGCAGAGGTAGATTAATAGTGCCCAAAACTATACCAGGAAAAATAAGGAAAGCACACAGGACATTAATCCACTACGCACCAGCATCGATAATGCAGCGTCTATTCAATGCGTTGCCAGCTCATCTGAGGAATATATCAGGAGTGAGCGTAGATGTGTTTAAGAATAAGCTCGACAAATATCTAAACTGCATCCCAGACCATCCAAGATTGGAAGATGCAAAATATACCGGAAGATGTACTAGCAACTCTCTGGTAGACATTAGAGGCGCCTCACACTGAGGGACCTGGGGCAACCCGAACGAACTGTAAGGTCTGTAAGGTAAGGTCTCTCTCTCTCTCGCTGTATATTGTATTAGATTCGTAATGACTATTTTATATATAGAAACAGCCACGCCAGCAAAGGAAAGAAAGTTTTCCATTCTCTCTCTCTCTCTCTCTCTCTCTCTCTCTCTCTCTCTCTCTCTCTCTCTCTCTCTCTCTCTGTATATGCGTTGTATCTGATTCGTAATGACGATTTAATGAACAGAGATAGGCATGCCAGTAAAGGAAAGAAAGTTTCTCTCTCTCTCTCTCTCTCTCTCTCTCTCTCTCTCTCTCTCTCTCTCTCTCTCTCAGTACACTGTATCTGATTCGTATCTGATTCGTAATGACAATTTTATGAATAGAATCAACCACGGCAGGAAAGAAAAAGGCTCTCTCTCTCTCTCTCTCTCTCTCTCTCAGGAAGATATTTTTCCCATTATTTCGCTTTATCTAGCCTGTTCGTTGGCTGCACCATGACGCCAAACGTCAATATTAGTGTGCTACCGGCCATCGACTATCCACAATCGATTTTTCTTACCCTCAGCTTTCTTTCTTTTTTATTTTTTTACCTTTCATTTAGATTCTCTCTCTCCCTCTCTCTCTCTCTCTTTCTCTCTCTCATCCATGGTAGCATCACTATCACTTGCTTTCCGGCACATGGATCTCTCTCTCTCTCTCTCTCTCTCTCTCTCTCTCTCTCTCACACACACACACACACACACACACACACACACATACACACACTTGTCTTGAATATTCCACATTCAGTTCAGAAGGAGACAGTAAAGCATTTTTTTTGGAAGGGGGGGTGTTGAGGCCTTTTAATGGACTGGACTTGGTTTAGTATGATCGCTCTTACGAAGCATTTGTTTCATTGGTGACTTGTGATGTTGCAATAGATCAGCCAAAAAGTTTTTTTTAGATTGGGTAATATATTTTCTTATTTAAGATTATCAGCGAAAAATGTCAGGAATAATGAATTTCGTACTGATAGTAAAATTATTATTATTCAGAAGATGAACCTTATTCTTATGCAACAAGCTTTAAATTCTAACTTCCAAAGAATACGGTGTTTATTAGAAAGGAGTAACTGAAGGTAATAGGAAATAACCGGAGGGAGAGATCACTTATTAAAAAAGAAATGAAAATAAAATAAAAAATAACAAGTAAACAGAAACCAAATCCATGTAAGTGATAGAAATACAAGAATGTATTAGGGTAGTCATGCTTGAACGTTTCGATCATGTAGACGTTAATTGTATACATTCTGAATAACATTTGTTTTCCGTGAAGAAAGGAAGGAATTAAGGAAGGAAGTAAGGAAGACTTTATCTTAATCCACCCCTTTATAATTACGTAGTGTCTAATCGGGGTAGCTTTAAAGGTCTTAAGCGGGACTCTAGATTCAATCAGAACGTGTAAATCGCCTGTGCTTTCTTATCAGACCTCAGGTAATACCTCGACCTTCATCAACCTCTTACGAGAAATCAGGGAGTGGTAACCTCCCTCCACATTCCCCCCCCTAAACCCCACCACCCCTAGATTCACTGTTTAATTTTCCCCGGGGGGGGGGGGGCCACCCTTTCTAAAATTGCAACCTCGAGTTTTATTCTCACCTGGCATCTTTACCTGTGGGTCTGACAGAGCGGATTCTAGTTACTGAAATATTCATTTCTAGACAGAATGCTTATTAGTTGTCGTTTCTATTCGTGTGATTATGATGCTCATCGTTAATTGCATACATACGATATATATATATATATATATATATATATATATATATATATATATATATATATATATATATATATATATATATATATATATATTCCTTGCTCTCTCTTTCTCATTATATATATAAACATTATATTATAAATATATAATATATGTATAGAATATATACCTAGTATATATATATATATACATATATATTATTATTTTTTTAATTTATTTTGTTTATTTGTAAACCAAAACCCAATTAAATATTTTATGGTATTGTATTTTCATAAGATTATTATATTTTATTAATATTAATATATATATATAACATATTTAATTATTATATTTTATATTTGGGTATTTTTTGTTTTTAACCCAAAAAACCTTATATGGTATTGTACGTTATAACATTATATATTTCATAAAGTTTATTATTAATATATATATATACTTATATATATATATATATATATATATATAATAAGATTGCCAATGTGTTATACATCCATAGATGAATACTAGAACAACTCTCTCATTGCAAATCGGCAAAAAAGAACGGGATTGTGATCAAGTGCTGATAGCAATTAATATGTTTCACGTATAGTACCTGTTAATTAACTGAAGGAAGTTTGTGAATACTGAGCACATATGCGTGAAATTGGTAAGTGGAAAGTAATTTTGTCATTTTTATTTTACCAATTCTTCAAGACATGAAGACAATGAGTTACAGTGTGCCAAATCTCTGGTCTTCAAGTAGTTTCCGTTCAACCGAAAAAGCTTTATGGAATATGGAAGAAGAGGGAAAACCGCTCCTTTATTTTACGCCATTTCTTTTGAGGGGGGGTGGTTATTGCGTTACAGTGTGCTAAATCTCCTGGGCTTTAAGTAGTTTCCGTTCCACCTAAAAACCATTATGGAATATGGAAGAAGAGGGAATACCGCTCCTCAATTTTACTCTCCTGGGTATGACGTAGGAGCACAAGGGAGGCGTTTAGGCCTAGCTTACTTAGCCTTCAGGTTTAGCGTAATTAGTCACGCAACTTATAACTCACGAAGGGATTGTATGTGATTTTATTATTGTTGTTGTTGTTGTTGTTCGCTTCTTCTTCTTCTTCTTCTTATTCTTCTTCTTTATCTTTAGCTTTGGTCATATCTTTATAGGGTCGCTATTTCCCATCAGCCTTCTCCACCTACCCCTGTCCACTGCTTCCTGACTTCTTAAACCTTTCTCCCACGTGCCATTTGCTATTTTATCCTTCCATTTGAAATGAGGTCTTCTTCTCGTCCTTCCCTTCTCCACCTTCATGCTCATCACCCATTTTCACACATGATCTTCCTCTCACGGCATGAGATGACCAAACCACTGAAGTCTTCTTTCCTGGGCCTTCTCCGATACTTCCCCCACATTAACCTAACTGTTACTCTAATAAATTCATTCCTGATCCTCTTCCCTCTTGTGATTCCACACATCCATCCTGACATCCTCATCTCTACCCCATCCATTTTATTCATCATACTTTGTATGCTCTCGTTTCGGTTTGGTGTCAATGGTACGTTTAAGCTCCAAATGCTCTTTTAAAACTGACAGTGAATCTTGAAGATTTCAGAAGAGATAATAAAAAACCAAGCATCTAGATTGTGTGCATCTGTTTTGGCAGATGAATATCTTCGTAAATTTGTTTGTATGTGGTTGTGTAAAGTAAATATTTTCAAGTAGCTGAAGAAAAACCGTTTCCATTTAGACAACACTCGGTGATGCATCACATAATGACAAATAGATTTATTTTCTCGTCGTCAGATGGCGTAATAAATAAAATTTTCTTAGGTCACAAAGGGTTTACTTCTGCACAATTGAAAAAGATTCTTATTGAGTCTTCGTGATATTCTTTGGCAGAGGTTGTGATGATAATGATGAATAACGAGAAGCATCACCGGGATGCAGGAATTATTGCAACTTGCAATTGTCTTATTGATTAAAGCCATTTTCTGATACGTGGCTAGTTACGGGTCACTTCCTGTAAATTAAAAGGGTTTATGGCTTACGTGCGTGATTTCCTGATACACATTCTCTCTCTCTCTCTCTCTCTCTCTCTCTCTCTCTCTCTCTCTCTCTCTCTGAACTTTATGAGGATCTAATATTAACGAAAAACATATATGTTCTTTTGTGCGTGATCTCTCTCTCTCTCTCTCTCTCTCTCTCTTCTCTCTCTCTCTCTCTCTCTCTCTCTGTTGGAAAACCTTTGCAAGAATATAATATCAATTAATAATGTCTATGCTTGTATGTGATTCTCTCTCTCTCTCTCTCTCTCTCTCTCTCTCTCTCTCTCTCTCTCTCTCTGTTGGAAAAACCTTTGCAAGAATAATATCAATTAATAATCTATGCTTGTATGCGATTCCCTCCTCTCTCTCTCTCTCTCTCTCTCTCTCTCTCTCTCTCTCTGTTGGAAAACCTTTGCAAGAATATAATATCAATTAATAATGTCTATGCTTGTATGCGATTCTCTTCTCTCTCTCTCTCTCTCTCTCTCTCTCTCTCTCAATTTCTTGGGTAATTCAATATACCTAATTACTGTTCTTAGGAAGTTTTCTTGTCAAGGCTCGGCCTGCGCAAGAAAAAGTTGCCCAACTTTAGATTTTTCTTTATACTTATTCTTTTATTACAGTTTGCTTTTCCGATTGTATTATAGAACACCCTTGAATATCATCATTACCACGATCATAATTCTTTTGTTATTATTGTCATTTTTATTAATATTCTAGAGGCAAGTTGAAAACTCTCTCTCTCTCTCTCTCTCTCTCTCTCTCTCTCTCTCTCTCTCCTCTCTCTCTCTTAGACTACGGCGTCAGTCAGGTAACGTAATTTACCCTACAATCAAGTCGTAACGGGAAAATTACCCTTGGTTTCTTCCTACATCCCAGATAAGGCTGATAGTTTACTTATTTTATTTATATATATATATATATATATATACATATATAATATGTATTATGTATTATAATATTATATAATATTTATATATATACATATATACTATATATATAAATTATATATTACTATATGTATATATATAACTTTATTATATATATATATATATATAGATGTGTATATATATATTTATATAAATATAATATTATATATATTTATATCTATATATATATATATTTATATATATATATATATGTGTGTGTGTGTGTGTGTGTGTGGTGTGTGTCGTATATACATGTATGTATGTATGTATGTATATCACTGTAAGATCATAATTATAGTTTTTTTCACTGATACAAATAAGATTTCCGTGAATGTCATCAATTGCATAAAGTATTGGGGTCAAAGAGGAAATAAACATCTCAGATTATGACTTTTTGTACTGAGTATTTTTTGTCAGTGAGAGACTTGGCTAAGTAGAGAGAGAGGAAAGAAAAGTAGGTTGTCATTTCTCATTTGATATCAAAGTTATGTGAAAAATTGTCTTTATATATCAACTGCACCTAAGGCTGAGAGAGAAGAGAGAGAGAGAGAGAGAGAGAGAGAGAGAGAGAGAGAGAGAGAAGGTTCCAGTACCGATGTCATATAAGCCTTCCAGCCGCGTAATATAACATTCTTTCTGTCGTGCTGAGTGTCCAGGATCTGTCACTGTCAGGTGTCCTCGTTTCTCCCAAGTTCAAAATTTCAAACTTCTAAAGAAACCGTAAAGATAAATCCTTTCTCAAGGGAGAAAATGATAAAGGAAAATTGTCCGCTACCCAGAAGAATATAGAGTTCAGTGTGCAGATAGTAATAGGAAAGTGGGAGCGTTATGCTTGGAATGCAACACCAGATATTTAGTTCCTCATTTCAGTATATGTCACTGACATTTGTTTTTATTATCTGTACGGTAATCGATTCTGATTCTGTCATTTTATTACTAAAAATTGGTAGTCTCCCGTTGCCTCCAATTTTGTTTTCTGGTTCTTGTTAGATGTAATCCTTCAAATTCTTGGTTTATTGTCTCCTTTGAGATAGCCCCGTCTCTCTCTCTCTCTCTCTCTCTCTCTCTCTCTCTCTCTCTCTCTCTCTCTCTCTCTCTCTCTCTCTCTCTCGCTTTGATTAGAAAGGCTCCCTTCTTTACTACCTTTACATTACAAAATTCATTTTTCTAGTTACACAATGTTTCAGACCGAAAAGAAAATAACGCAGGATGTTAATTTTAGTCATCCCACCATAGAAGAGAACGAGATTTCGTTCATCTAAATTGCAATAAGAGGCTACCCAAAGCAAACCGTGGAGCAGCAGTTACCGAGTTGGAAGACTGACGGTAGATTTGTCTCTGAACAGGAGAGATCTGCTTTGCGATCAGGCTGCTGCTGATGGTCTCGCATTGCTAATGACTTCAAAGGAAAACCGGCGGCACCAAACGAGTGTCTAGTCCTGCCATCACGGCGTCTTCTTAAAGGCAGGAGAACCTCTCTATTCATGGCCCTGACGCTTGGATGAACTCTACCCCCTAATTCTCAACCTACCTGAGAAGCGCTGGTGTTCCTAAAGGCTGGAGTCTCACTTTATTCACGGGTCTGACCCTGATACTCTTGGACGAAATCAGATATTACTGCCAGTTCTCCAAGACATCATTGAGGCACGAGCGCTGGCGTTCCTTAAAAGGCTTGGATGGAGTTTCTGAAACCCCCTAAAAAATTTTAAAAACCGGGTCTTGGGGACCCGGGGAACTTTGAAAAACCCCCCGTATTTTTTCCCGTTCAAGTCACCCCTTGAGGGGGGAGCCCCCGCTGGGTTGCGTTTCCTAAAGGCTTAAGTCTCTTTCTGTTCACGGGTCTGACCCTGAAACAATTGGATGAACTTAATCCCTTAATCCTCAAGTCACATGAGAAGTGTTGGTGCTTCTAAAGACTGGAGTCTCTCTCTATTCATAGGTCTGCCTCTGAAACGATTGGACAAACTCGACCCCCTAATAGCCAAGTCACCTGAGAAGTGCTGGTGTTCCTAAAAGCTGGAGTCTTTCTATTCATGGGTCTGACACCCTAAAAGGCTTGGACGAATTCGATACGCAAATGTTTAGGTCACTCGAGAAGCGCTTTATCGCAGCGTGAAGATATTTATTACTTTAGAAAACAATCTTGGTTTTTTATATGCATATTTTACGCCAGCGAAACTTGTCGTTCCCTTTTATATACATATAGACATAAAAACTCATGTGTATGTATGTATAGGTAGACAATTGGGGAAGTTTGTGTTTGAAAAGTACCACCTTCTTCTTTGTAGCCAAGTTTTTTTTTCCCAGTGGGAAGTTTGAAAGTTTTTCCCCCAATTAGTACGATTTTTAAATCCCAAGTCAACTTTGTTTTGTGTGTGTGTGTGTGTGTGTGTGTGTGTATTTTTTTTTATTTATTGTGACAGTTGTTTGCAATATAAGAATTTTATTCATTATATTTTCATGGATGTACTTTGCCGTAATTTTGAACAAATTTTTAAGGGAAAAATTATAAATTCTTGAGAGAGAGAGAGACTAATTATGCATTGTCTCGAGTAACGTGAAAACACTCACCTTTGTTATAACGGGTGTTTATACTCGAGGTTCCTTAATTGTTCCCGGCTATGTTAAGAAAGTGCTGGAACCTTTCCACTTTAGCTCCGCTGGTCCGTATGTGCTAGTTTCCTCTTCTACACCCTTCCCCCCCTCCACCTTTTCTCGTCTCTCCCCCGTCCCTTCCCCCTCCCTCCATCTGTCCCTTATCTCTTGAGCTTGACCTCTTCAACAGACATCCACTCTTATCCTCTTATCCAGCCCACAGTTGACAGACTCCCTTTATCCTCATACCACCCCTTCCTCTCTCTCTCTCTCTCTCTCTCTCTCTCTCTCTCTCTCTCTCTCTCTCTCTCTCTGAGAAGATCCTCATTCTCTACTACCACTCTCACTCACCACTCTCTACTCCCCCTTCTACACTCCTCTCATAAACCTCGTATGTTTCTCTCGAGTTAGATTTGTCATTTATTTATTTTTATTTTGTGGATTCGTTTGTTTTTCTTTGTGGCTTCGTTTGTTTTTCGTTTGTTTATGTTTGTGTATTCGCTGTAGCATATTCTCCCATCTCCTTTTCTCTGGTTTGTTAGTTAATTCAATTGCCACTCCCTTGGCTTTCATGCTGGTAAAATGTTGTCTTCTCACTTAAATGCATTGGCTTTTTAGCATTATTATTTATGTTGTCAATATTATTATCATTATTATTATTATCGCTATTAATTTATTTATTGTTGAGATGATTTCATAGTTTATTATCTTTCCGCCACCAATGACGTAACCACGCAAGGGTAGATTTAGATATCTCTGTTACACGCTACAACATTTCTCTCTCTCTCTCTCTCTCTCTCTCTCTCTCTCTCTCTCTCTCTCTCTCTCTCAAATTTAATAAATAATCTAAAGAAAATAGGAGATTTGTCAAAAAGATGGCAAATGCCTTTTAACGTGGATAAGTGTAAAGTGTTACAAATAGGAACAAACAACCCTCATGTCAACTACATGCTGCTTGGGAATGGCATAAATAGTGTAAAACAAGAAGAGGACCTCGGAGCCATTATTACCAAGGACTTAAAATCCACAAAACAGTGTATAAAAGCTGAAAAGAAGGCACAGAATCTAGTGGGATACATAAAGAGGCAGTTCGAATGCAGAAACAAGGAAACGATGCTGCAGCTCTACGCATCAATAGATAGACCTCATCTTGAATATACAATACAGTTTTGGTCACTAACACCAGAAAGGACATGAATAGATTAGAAGGGGTAGAGGCAAGAGCCACAAAGTTAACTCCATCCATCAGGCAAATAGGTTTCCAAAGACGACTAGAGAGCCTGAACATGCAAGGCTTAGAAACACGACGATTGCGAGGGCAATTAATAGCAACAGTCAAAACACTTAAAGGCATAGCAAAAATAGACTGTAACCTATTTACGTTAAACGAAAGCCAGGCAAGAAATAATGGATGGAAACCAGAACTGAAGAGATACAACACATCCCATTGTGGGAACTTCTTTACATACAAGATATGAGACATGGAATAAACTGCCACCAGAAGTTGTAAACAGCAACAGTGTGGAAGAGTTTAAAAAAGAAAGCTAGACAAAATCATTAGGACTCTGTGAATGAACAGTAAAACCTGCTCCAAGAGATGAGTGAACACACGATATCTCCTTCGATGGACTAATAAGTCTGAGACATTCTAATCCTTGTAACTCCTTGTAACTTCTCTCTCTCTCTCTCTCTCTCCAAAATAAGAAAGAAACAAATAAAGAGAGAAATCAAGAATATCAGGTAAAAGAGAAAAGCAAACCACCAATGAGATATGCAGAGGTGTCAGCAAAAAATTTCAAAGCATCAGCTCCGAAATTCTACTCAAGAGATAATAACTGTATTTATTATGCAAGAGGATATTGCAGAAACGGAGAAAATTGCAGATTCAGACACAAAATGAATAATTATGATGAAGGAAGATCAAATATTATGGGGAAAGTTGGATTTTTTAATGTCAGAATTTCTGGAAATAAAAAGAAAAAAAGAACAACATACCAGAACAGGAAAGAGACATGGGAAAATCCTTATTACTACCAATATTAAATGAAGGAGAAAACACGAACAAACCATCATAGTGATGAATGCGCAGGGTTTGTTTACGAGTAACTCAAAAAGAAAAATAGAGTACTTAGAAGAACTAACCCAAAATAAAGAAAAAAAAAAAAAAAAAATAGATATAAATGAAAATATAAGTGAAACCTGGTATTCCCAAGAGACTGGGATGATGATCAAATAAAAGGGTTCCAAACTTATAGAATCAGATAGAAAAAATAGGAATCAAGGGGGAAAAAACCCAACGCAATATATGGGAAAGACAAAAAACAAGGAAAAATATATGAGAAATATAGTAACTCAGAATGTGAACTAATAGCGGTAGAATTTGAATCTGAAAAATTGATGAACATAGTAATATATAGGACCTCCTAATACTAAAGAGTTTGACTTAATATCAAAAAATTAAAAATTGATTGATATTTTTATATGGTAGAAAATCACAAGGACTGACTATTTCTCCTATCTGGTGACTTTTCAATTCACTTTCCTTTTCGTAGAATGGAAAGAACGGAATAGGAAAGAACTGTGGTTGTACTTATACATATAACAAAAGAGAGTAATAGTAGTGCAGAAGATAAAGAGATTGGCTATTTGAAAAGCTTATTAGATATGCTACTAGAATACAACATTCAACAAATAAATCACCTGCCAACAAGAAAGGAAAATACTTTAGACCTAGTATTTGTGAACGAGATGAATTATGTTAAAGAAATAATAGTTTATAATGCGAGTATTTCAGATCATAATGTCATAGAATTAACAGTTCATTCCAAAGCAAGTGAAAATAGAGATAAGCAAGAAATGAAAAAGTGGGAAGATATGGAAAGTTCCAAACTTCTACAGTAAAAATATAAAATGGTCAGAAATTAATGAAGAATTAAACAAAGATTGGGATAACATTTCGTAAGTGATGACATAAGGGTAAATACGGAGATATTATAAAATATTGGAGAAAATAGTGATAAATATACCGAAGAAGAAAAGTAAACATCATTCATGCATACCAAGAGACAGAAGGATCTTGTTCCAGAAATCAGAAAAGTGGAAAAAGGTCTTGCAAAAGAAAAAAATGCATGGAAAGTTATAGAACTAAAAAAGTAAGATAGAAAATGCAGAACAAAAGATTATACAATCAAAGAAAATGAAAAACGGGAATTGGAAGAAAAAACCCTATAAATATCAAGCAAAACCCCAAACTATTATACTCATATGCGAAGAAGATGAATAAAAGAAGAATAGGAAATGGCCCTCTGAGAATTGAAGGGAGATTAACGAATGAAAAAAAGAATTTGCAACATACTGGCAGAACGATATAAGAGAGAATTCACCCCTAGAATAGATAATGAAGATAATGATATAGAAGTAAGGGACGAAAATAGTGAATATTTAGCTGACATAGAAATTAATGAAGCTGATATTGTGCAGGCAATTAATGAAATTAAAAATGGAGCTGCTGCAGGGCCGGATGGAGTCCCTGTTACTTTTTTGTTAAAGAAAGTAGTTCATTCTATCGCAAAGCCACTTGCAATAATATTAAGACAAAGTGTAGATACAGGCAAGATTTATGATGAGCACAAATTAGCATATATCACCCCTACTTTCAAAGTGGATCAAGACTAGAGGCAAGTAATTATAGGCCTGTGAGTCTAACATCACATATTATGAAAGTGTATGAAAGGGCTTCTTCTTCTTCCCAGCTTGTTCCCATTTTTATATGGGGGTCGCCGTTTCGGATGAGCCGTTTCCATCTATTTCTATCTTGTGCTTCTCCTCATCAACAATTCCCTTCTCATGTAAGTCTCCTCTCACCACACGTTCCTCCTCTCTCTTGGTCTCTCTTTTTCTTCTTCCTTGCACCTCCACCCCCCATAGTATGTCTCCCAGCGTGGTCCTCATCTCTCCTCAACAGGTGGTTCCACCTACCATCTCAGCCCCTCCTCCCTCTGACTTTCTTTGATACTTCCACCACCTTAGTTGACCCCCTTATGTAGTCATTTCTGATCCTATCCACTCTTGTTTTTACCCCAGACATCCAACCTAAGCATTCTATTTCTGCCACATCCATCTTCTTCTGCTCTGCTTTTCTCATGCTTGCTGTTTCCGTACCATACAGCATTGCTGTTCTTACCACCGTCTTGTGAAATTTTGGCCTTTAACCTAAGCGGCACTCTTTTGTCACAAAGAACTCCCGAGGCCGCTCTCCAGTGTTCCAGCCTGCCTGTACCCGATGTTTACTTCTTCTTCCATACTTCCTCCAGCGTTAACAAAAGATCCCCCCAAATACTTAAACTTATCAAACTCTCCTTATTTGCTCTCCACCAAGCTGAATACTTTCTCTATCATCCCCCTCAGTGGTGGTACACATATATTCTGTCTTGATCTACTTATTCTCATTCTCTGTCCTCCAGTACTTGTCTCCATCTCTTTCCAATTTCACTTCCAGATCTTCCTGCTCCTCTGCAACACAGAACAATATCCATCCGATACAATATGTTCCATGGTACTGTCTCCCTTACTTCCTCTATTATAACATCCATCACTATGTTAAAGATTAAATGGGCTCGAGCCGACCCCTGGTGTAATCCTACTCTCACCTCAAAACCTTCTGTCTCCCCAACACTGCTCCTCACTCTGGTAAATACATTCCGGTACATCTCTTGTATCAATCGCACATACTTCTCTGGCACCATCTTCTCCCTCAGGCTCCTCCATACCTCTTGTCTCGGGACTCGGTCATAAGCCTTTTCAAGGTCAATGAATACCATTGTAGGTCCCTGCTCTTTCCCCGAATTTCTCCATTATTTTGCCTCAGACAAAATATACCATCTGTTGTTCCCCTTCCCTTCATAAATCCCATACTGCTAACTTTACCTATTTATACTTCTTCTCTCAGTCTAGCATCTATCATCCTTTCCAGTATCTTCAAAGTGTGGTGGGACATCAATTTAATGCCTATAATTACCACACTCTTGGACATCGCCTTTCCCTTTAAAATTGGGATCAATATACTCCCACGCCACTCATTTGGTATCTTTCCGTTCAAGGATCTTTATCATAAGATGTCGAAAGTATATCCACTCCTTCATCTCCTAATGCTTTCCATGCCTCCACCGGGAATCATGTCTGGTCCGGTTGCCTTCCCATTCTTCATCTTCTTCAGTGCATTTAGTACCTCTTGCCTAGAAAACCTCATTACCATGCCAATGTGCAACTTGCCCATTCCTCCTCTTATTAGTCTATTATTTTCTTCATTTAACAACTGTTCGAAATATTCTTTCCATCTCTTCACAATGTCTTCCTCCTTTCTAAGCACTACACCCTCTTGATCCTTTATTTGTTTGATATGTGTTATATCTTTGGTGCTCTTATTTCTAGCCTTTGATAGCTTGATCATCTTCTTTAATCTTCCTTTGTCCCCAGCTCATTATACACATCATCATACGACTTTGCTTTAGCTTGGGCTACCACCTTTTTCACCACCTTGTTTTTCTCTCTGCTACCTATTTCTGTCTTCCGCTGACTGTGACTCTTCCATCTTTTCTTTGCCTCCTTCTTATCTTTTACTACTTTCTCAATGTCTTCATCCCACCACCAACTCTCCTTTTCTTCCCATATGATCCAGATGTCTCTCCTAGCAGCTCCTTTCCATGCCTTCTTATTACTGCTGCATTTCGTGCCCACCATTCTTGAACATCTTCAATCCCTATATCATATCCTCCAAAACCCTCCTCTCTTAAACTCTCTCTCTTATCCCCTTCCTTCTGTAATTCGTACCATTTAATTTTCCTTATCCCTTTAGCTTTGGTTTTCTTTCCCTTTCAACTTCAAGTCCATACATAGCAGCCTGTGTTGGGGGGCTACATGGTCGCCTGGAATAACTTGCAGTTCTTGACCTCCACCAGATTTATCCTTTTATACAAGAAATAGTCTATGAATCTTCCCCCACTCCTATAGTTATTAGGTGTTCCCTTTTCTTCTCAAGAAGTGTTTACTATTGCCATGTCGAATGACACAGCAAAGTCCACTACACTCTCTCTTCCTTCTGGGTTTCTCTCCCCAATTCCATGGCCCCCATGCACCCGCCC
>NC_061089.1:47232396-47234896 GCF_015104395.2 Macrobrachium nipponense | reverse complement strand
ATGGTGAGATGAAATGGAATCCTTCGAACGGTCAACGAAGAACTGTTTAAAGTAGTTTTTTCACGATACCAGCTGTATTAATTCTACAAAGCTGTTATTGTTAAAAATGTTGACTTTCTGTGTAAACCGTGTAAATTCTTGCCTATCTATTTCTTGGTCTTATTTTAACAAGAGCCTTTTTCTGTGCACAGAAAATCGTCCTAAAACTAACCTTCTCTCTGTATGTTTCTCACAAGTTTTGAAAAAACATTTTATTTTCTTCTGTTTCTTTTCCTTCAGTCTTAGAAATTTATTTTTGTGGCTGAGACCAAGAAGCAAAACCCTGGATCACTTACAAAAACAAAGAAAGCGGAAAAAACATTAAAACGGTGCTACTACCACTGAAGTAACCCAGTACTAATAATCACGGGCTTTATACAAACAAATACCAAGTGTTGTGTCGAGGAAAACGCCAAAATAAGTCTAGGCTTCCACAGAAAAAAAACTAATCAGAAGATGTGTGAGGTAAGCGGATTCCTCAAGAATAGACCTGTCAAAACTTTCACAGGTTATGTGTGCTTAGGAAATCTTTTTTCGATAGACTATGGCGGTGGAATTTCTCCTGGGGATTTCCACCGAATTTTCTATTATCTTCTTAAAAGAAAAAAAAGTTTCTAAAAGATTAGATGAATAAATAAAATTTAGTCTACGATGGTTTTGTCCATTTTGAGGTGTTCGTCTTGACTATTCTGATCTAGATGAAGTTTTCATCTTTGTTATTTTAATCTGGATCTTCAGCTTTGAGATTTTTAAGTCTTTGAGATTTTTATCATTTCGATCTGGATTTTCAACTTTGAGATATTTCAACTCTATTATTCCGATATGGATTTTCAACTGTGAGATTTTTATCTTCAATATTTTAATCTGGAATTTTAACCTTAAAGTTTTCAGCTTTGCTATCTTAATCCGGTTCTTCAACTTTGAGGTTTTCTCTTCCCCGTTTTAATCTAGATTTAAAAATTTGAGGCTTCATTTTTTAATTATTTTAATCAGGATTTTCAACATAGAGGTTTTTATATTAACTATTTTAATCTGGATTTGTTCAATTCTTAGGTTTTTATCTTTTCATATTTTAATCAGGATTTTCCAACTTTGAGGTTTCGCCTTTACTATTTTAATCTGGATTCTCAACCTTGAGATTTTATCTTTACTATTTTAATCAGGATTTTTTACTTAGAAGTTTCACGTTTGTTCTTTTAATCTAGATTTTCAACACAAGGTTTCATCTTTATTATTTCAGTTTTGCCATTTAATATTTTAATCATGATTTTCAACTTTGAGGTTTTTCCTTATTATTTTTTTTAATCAGGATTTTCAACTTTTTAATATTTCAGTCAACATTTTCAACCTTTTTAATTTTAATCACGATTTTTAGCCTTGAGGTTTTGCCATTTTATATTTTAGTCATGATTTTCATCCATTTTATATTTTAATCAGGATTTTCAATCATTTCATATTTTAATCAGGAATTTCAACATTTTTATATGTTAATTAGGATTTTCAGCCTTTTTATATTTTGATCAGGATTTTTCAACTTTTCGTATTTCAATCAAGATTTTCAAACTTTTTGTATTTTCAATCAGGATTTTCAAACTTTTCGTATTTAATCAAAATTTTCAACCTTTTTAATTTTATGATGATTTTCAGCCATTTTATATCACATCGGGATTTTCAACCTATTCCATATCTTAATCAGAAATTTTAGCCTTTTAATATTCTAATCATGATTTTCGGTCTTTTTTTATATTTTGATCAGGATTTTCAACATTGAGGTTTTAGTCGAATGTTCTCTAACTCTTCTCTTTCGAAGGAGGGAAAGCGTTCCACCATTTGCATTGGAATGATAATCTTGATTGACACCAAACAATATTACGTCTTATCGGCCCCGAATCGACGTCAGGGAGAGTAGTGCGGAATGATTGATGAGGATTAAATTCCGCGCTTCTCGGCGGAGGCGGGACAAGGGATGTTTTTTTTTTGTTTTTTTTTTTTTGTTTTTTTTTTTTTTTTTTGTGGGTCGTCTGTTGGTGTTTGGATGCGTCGCCTATCTTTGTCTTCATGCCAAAACGTGAAGTTAGAAGAGAAAGAGAGAGAGAGAGAGAGAGAGAGAGAGAGAGAGAGAGAGAGAGAGAGGCAAAGTTCGCACGGTTAATGTGGAATATACGAATATAACATTAACCTTAAGGTACACACACACACACACACACCACACACACACACACACACACATATATATATATATATATATATATATATATATATATATATATATATATATATATATATATATATATATATATATATATAGTATATATATATATATATATATATATATATATATATAATATATATATATCTATATATATTTATATATGTATATATATATATATATATATATATATATATATATATATATATATATGTATCACGTAATCGTAAAGTACGTTAAATAGATTCCTTT
>NC_061089.1:47227396-47229896 GCF_015104395.2 Macrobrachium nipponense | reverse complement strand
AATCCAGACTGTAAGGATTGTATCTGGGGACATCAGGATGGAGTTTGGAATAGAAAAATGCGCCTTAGTCAACATACAAAAAGGCAAAGTAACGAGAACTGAAGGGATAAAGCTACCAGATGGGAGCAACATCAAACACATAGATGAGGACAGGAATACAAATACCTGGGAATAATGGAAGGAGGAGATATAAAACACCAAGAGATGAGGACACGATCAGGAAAGAATATATGCAGAGACTCAAGGCGATACTCAAGTCAAAACTCAACGCCGAAAATATTGATAAAAGCCATAAACACATGGCAGTGCCAGTAATCAGATACAGCGCAGGAATAGTGGAATGGACGAAGGCAGAACTCCGCAGCATAGATCAGAAACCAGGAAACATATGACAATACACAAAGCACTACACCCAAGAGCAAATACGGACGACTATACATAACACGAAAGGAAGGAGGGAGAAGACTACTCAGTATAGAGGACTGCGTCAACATCGAAAACAGAGCACTGGGGCAATATCTGAAAACCAGTGAAGACGAGTGGCTAAAGAGTGCATGGGAAGAAGGACTAATAAAGCAGACGAAGACCCAGAAATATACAGAGACAGGAGAAAGACAGAAAGAACAGAAGACTGGCACAACAAACCAATGCACGGACAATACATGAGACAGACTAAAGAACTAGCCAGCGATGACAATTGGCAATGGCTACAGAGGGGAGAGCTAAAGAAGGAAACTGAAGGAATGATAACAGCGGCACAAGATCAGGCCTAAGAACCAGATATGTTCAAAGTACGATAGACGGAAATAACATCTCTCCCATATGTAGGAAGTGCAATACGAAAAGTGAAACCATAAACCACCTAGCAAGTGAAATGCCCGGCACTTGCGCAGAACCAGTACAAAAAGAGGCATGATTCAGTAGCAAAAAGCCCTCCACTGGAGCCTGTGCAAGAAACATCAGCTACCTTGCAGTAATAAGTGGTACGAGCACCAACCTGAAGGAGTGATAGAAAACGATCACGCAAAGATCCTCTGGGACTATGGTATCAGAACGGATAGGGTGATACGTGCAAACAGACCAGACGTGACGTTGATTGACAAGGTCAAGAAGAAAGTATCACTCATTGATGTCGCAATACCATGGGACACCAGAGTTGAGAGAAAGAGAGGGAAAAAATTGGATAAGTATCAAGATCTGAAAATAGAAATAAGAAGGTATGGGATATGCCAGTGGAAATCGTACCCATAATCATAGGAGCACTAGGCACGATCCCCCCAAGATCCCTGAAAAGGAATCTAGAAAAACTAGAGGCTGAAGTAGCTCCGGGCCTCATGCAGAAGAGTGTGATCCTAGAAACGGCACACATAGTAAGAAGAGTGATGGACTCCTAAGGAGGCAGGATGCAACCCGGAACCCCACACTATAAATACCACCCAGTCGAATTGGAGGACTGTGGTAGGAGCACAAAACAAAAAAAAAAAAAAAAAATAATAATAATAATATAATAATAATCTTTGGAAGCGTTGAATTTCAAGTAGTGGCCCGCGAGGGCAAGTTCCGTAAAAATAGGGTTCACTTCCTTCGAATAAAAGTAATAATAATAAAATAATAAATAATAATAATAATATTAATAATAAAATAATAATTAATAATAAAATTAACTAATACAATAAACAATAATAATAATAATAATAAGCTGTTTTAATTCTCACCGAAGGTATTTTTCTATCCAGATGCAAATCATGGTTAACATTTTCATGATCTTTGCAAAAATTTATACCATCTCGATTCAGTGATACATCTGCTTAGTACGTTTGCCCTTTTAAAACCTTCAAATCCAGTTTGGTGTTTTTTTTTTTTTTTTTTTTTTTCATTGAAGACCTTGTTATCTTAATTTTGGGATGAAGTGAAGAAACCTGTGGATTTTATTCCAGGCCAGGAAGGAGAGTAGTTTAGTGTCCTCCCGTTTTCGCTTACATACTATGGGAAAGTCTAAAAAAGATCTGAAAAATGTGTTTCGAGTTGAGTTAAAGATACAGGAATTTTAGGATAGGGTATTTATCATATATTTAATAGAATGGAAATGTAAAAAATAAATAATGTGCATATTAAACAGTACAGAACAGTTATTTCTATATAGCGTATTTTTTATCATTCTCGTTGGTGAAACAACTCTCTATTTGACCGTAGATTTTAGCAAGCATGGACCCTAAGTAAGCTGGAGGTCGGATCACGCCTTGTATGTCTTGAAATTCTGTATAAGCGATTTTCTCGAACATCGTCCAGTTTGATGGACATTCACCCCGTGAGCTGGAGATGAGATTCGTGTCCTCTCATCCCAGAAAGTTAATGAAGAATTCCCTAACAAAATTTCTTACCCGCTGTTTTGTTCCTGTATGAATTTCTACTGACTTTTTTGTTAATCAATAAATTTTTGCTTACTATTTTGTTCCTCTGTGAATTTTTATTTAATATTTTGTTTCTCTATAAATTTCTT
>NC_061089.1:47209896-47224896 GCF_015104395.2 Macrobrachium nipponense | reverse complement strand
TTCATTTCGAATGTGATGAGTTTGTTTTTGGGATTTTTAGGTTTCTGTTTAAAGAAATCTATTGGGATGGCTTTGTCTGCATCCATCCGGCTTTTTTTTTTTTTCTTTTTTTCTGTCCGCCCTCAGATCTTAAAAACTACCGAGGCTAGAGAGCTGCAAGTTGGTATGTTGATCATCCACCCGCCAGTCGTCATGCATACCAAATTTCAGCCTTCTAGCCACAGTAGGTTTTATCTAATTTAAGGTTAAAATTATCCCTGATCGTGCGTCTGGCAGCTATATAGGGCAAGCCACCACCGGGCCTTGGTCAAAGTTTAATGGCTGCAGCTCATACAGCATTAAACCGAGACCACCGAAAGATAGATCTATTTTTGGTGGCCTTGATTATACGATGTACAGAACACCCGATACGCCGAAGTGTAGACTTCGGCGCATTTTGTACTTGTTTTTTCATCTATTTATTTGTTTATTTTTTTCACTGGTTTCATGATTTGATTACTCGTGTTTTTATATATACGTACATACATACATGCATAATACATACATGTACGCAAACACAAACACAGACAGTAAGTTAGTAAATCGCTTGATATGCCATGAAAGGCGAAACAGCTGTGGCGACAAAAACCAATAAATTAACGAACGAGAATCGGAAATAAATCCGATGGTATGAAGATTAAGAATAAAAGGGAAATTTCGACTGTTTGCACAACGGTCCTCTTCAACCAGCCGAGTAAATATACTTGTTTTTCCGCAAAAGACAAATTGAAGCTTTTTTTTTTTTTTTTTTTTTTTTTTTTGGTGACAGTCCAGGAAACCATTGAAAAACTCTCGTCCGGAGTATAGCGGTCATGTAACGGCAGTTTCCCTGTATTTGTAAGCCAAAAGTTATGATCTTAACGGCTCTCTCGATTGTACAGTGCTCGTTACTTACTATGACGGTGGATATATATATATATATATATATATATATATATATATATATATATATATATATATATATATATATATGTTACGCTCATTATTGAAAATTGCCGATTATTGAAAATCGGCAAAATTGCCTATTTTAGATAATCAGCAAGGGCCCTGCCTAATATTGAAAATTTTCAATAATGGGCAAAATATTTGCTCATTTTATATATTAGGCAACACGTTTTTGCTAAATATTGATAACGTTGGCCGAATGATTGAAAATAAAAATTGTAACTTAAGTGTTTCAAACAACCAGTATTCATTTTTGACGCTGGAAGGTCCATTCTAAGCTCTAAGCAAACTAATGTAGACCATAATGACTCTCTAGTTTAATAACAGTTTAAGAATGTTTACTGTAATACACTCATTTTAATTTTAATAACAGCCATCATCTATTTTTTATTATATTTATAATATCCGTTTTTTTTTCTTCATAAGCAATTAATTTGGAAATTCAAATAAACACTGAAAACACAGTTACACTTCATTTTCTTTCTACTACAGCTACATCTTAGAGAAATACAATCTAATTTGCAGTTACATTTCTGGTAACCTTGGCCACCAGTGGATCGAGTTACCGCAGCTCTGAGTAACGTGGATGTCTGGTACATCAGCCACTTTAAGTAGTTTTTTCACCAATTTTATCTAAATCAGCTGTAGTAAAGCAAGAATTTAAGGTGCCTTCTTGCACCCTAAAAGATACGTCATTTTCCTTGGACAGCACAACTACTAGTAAGTTTTTAGGGTCTGAAGGACCCCGATCAACGTCTGGAATTCTTAAGAGTAGCGTTGTCTTTCTAACCTGCAGTGATCCTGCAATCTCATACCCTACGGATCATTTTTGATGCGGATTGAGCCTGACTAATGTCGACATTTTCCCGTATAGCTTCGATGGCATTAACCCTTTCTTCAATACCAACAATTGTTAGGTGATAGTAACAAGGCATTAGGCTACTAAAACTTACTTATAAATGGCCAAACTGCCATTAACAAAAGAGATTGGAATAGGATAAAACATTAAAAGTTAAAAATAGTGTCAACATATTATCTATTCACAAAATTTTCTTCAACCCACCATTAATTACAGATGGTATAGTAGTCGATTTATCAATATTCGGCAAAATGGTCTTGCGAGTTTTGAAACCCTGCTGGTTTTAAATACTAGGCAAGAAAATTGCTCATTTTATATAATCGGCAAAATCGCTGCTCATTCTCAATAATAGACATTTCTATTTATTTCCCGATTTTCAATAATCGGCAATTTTCAATAATGAGCGTAACATTATATCTATATATATATATATTATAATAATAGTATAGATATTATAGACTATATTATATATATATATGTAATATATAGATAATTAATAGATATATATCATATATGTATATATTATATATAATAGTTATATAATATATATAACATATATATATATGTATATATAGATACATCTATATATATATATATATATTATATATTAATATAATATATATATGTAAGCGAAATACCCACAAAAGGAAAATTAAGTCAGAAATCCAAGCGCTTTCGTCTTTACTGAGACATTGTCAAGGACATTCGCTCTTGACAATGTCTTGGTAAAGACGAAAGCGCTTGGATTTCTGACTATCATTTTCCTGTGGTATTCGCTTATTTAATGAAGTCACGTGCATCTACTGTGAATTTTTAAGTATATATATATATATATATATTATATATATATATATATATATACATATTATATATATATATTATATATATATAATTATATATATATATATATTATATATATATCATATATAGATATATATATAGATATAGTATAATATAATATATATATATATATATATA
This sequence comes from Macrobrachium nipponense, assembly GCF_015104395.2. Classification (NCBI taxonomy): domain Eukaryota; kingdom Metazoa; phylum Arthropoda; class Malacostraca; order Decapoda; family Palaemonidae; genus Macrobrachium; species Macrobrachium nipponense. The sequence goes on along the minus strand of NC_061089.1, from coordinate 47,222,075 downwards.
TATATATATATATATATATATATATATATATATATATATATTATATATTATATATATATATATATGTATATTATATATATATATAGATTATATATATCAATATATATATATATATATATGATATATAATATATATATATATATTATATATATATATATAGATATATGTTATATATATATATATATATTATATATATATATATATATATATATTATATATATATATATTGTCTGCTTGTGTCGTTTGATTTGGATTTGTACACTATGGAAATGCTTACATCCATATCTTGACATTTGCATATTTAGAAATTCGTGCCTGATGAGGCATACTCAACATACACATACATACACTCACACAGACACACGCAAGCGTGTTATAGGGATATGACTAAAAGTCCTTCACATATGCCTTTTTTTTATTTTTTGTAATTCGTAATTGTATTTTCTCTAGTAGGTTATTTGATAATGGTTGCAGCAGGGGGGGGGGGCCTCGCCTCCAACATTACCCAAGTGCCGTCCTGCTCTTGGAAATTGATTTTCACTTTTTTGCGGGACTTCAAAACATCCAGAACCGAAGTCTTTGATCGCGAAATAAAAGGAATGGAAAAAAAGCTATCTTGAAGTTGATATTGTTAATAATGTTAAATAAACAATCCACAGTTATAAAGTAATTTGTGTTCCTATGTAAAAGAATTTCTCAATAATGATAAAAGCAGTACTCATAATAATCTCATAATAGCACGAGTCACTAAAATGACGAAGAAATCCACAAGTACGTCACTTTTTCCAACTGAGAAGGAGTATCGAGCAGATTCTCGGAAGCTCTCTATTGTAAATCTTTTTAATATATGTCTGCACTTACACCATTGTGGATATCTTCACCTCCATTATATATATATATATATATATACCATATATATATATATATATATATATATATATAATATATATTTATATATATACACATATTATATATATATATATACATATATAATATATATATTTATATATACATATATACATATATACATATATATATATATATATATACCTATATATATATATATTATATATTATAGTATGAGTTTTTTTCTTATGAGGTCGGCCAGACTTGCAAATATTTTTGAGGTCTTCCGATGATTAAGAATTTGCCTGACTCGATTTCTCATGAGGACTACATTTGCTTGTAATTCCTTGCTATATTATGAGTTTTAAATTTTTGTAAATCAGTTTGTTTTACATTTTATTCATAAATACACATATGGGATTGCAATATTACCTTAAAAAGTGGCGCAAAATGTTAATGATCAATATAGATATAGACAGTGATAATGAACCTTAACTGGTTTTTTTTTTCACTAAAAACGCGTCAACGGCCACACGAACCATTGCACCGTACTTAGCCCTTGATTAAGCACTGGCACGTACTCTTTGATCATTTGTATTCATGACGTTGGCGGGAAAAAAATCACACCACCACTGGAACGGTAATGGGGAGAGCAATTACCTCGAAACGGACCGGTTAATGAACCCAGGAAAACTAGAATGAACCCCAGGAAACTGGAATGAACCCTGGAAAACTGGACGCGATTCTGGAAAACTAGAAGGGATCCTAGAAACTTGAATGGATTTTGGAAAACTAGAATGAATCTTTTAAATGAAACTTGAATGGATTTTGGAGAACTACAATGAATCCCGTAAATTGGAACGGATCCAGCAAAACTAGAACGTATCCAAGAAACCTGGAATGAATCCTGGAAACTGGAATGGAGCCTGGAAAACTGGAATGAATCCTGGAAAAATGGCATGGGTCCTACAAACTGGAATGGATCTTGGAAATCCGGAATGGATCCTAGAAACTGGAATGTATCCAGTAAAACTGGAATGGATCCTGAGAAACTGGAACTGGTCCTGGAAAACTGGAACGGATACGAGAAAACTGGACGGCCCTGGAAAAATGGAATGGATCCTAGGAGACTAGAACGGATTCATGAAAACTGGAATGGATCCAGGAATACTGGAACGGATACTCCGAGCCCAATTTTCTTTACCCGGAATTCTGCCTTCTGGATATCTCATTAGACAGAGAATGCGAGACGTAATGGCTGTTTCAGTCATACCCTTAATCAGTGACTTTGCATAGACAATGAGCCTCTCTTAAAGTTTTACTCCGAGCGGAGAGAGAGAGAGAGAGAGAGAGAGAGGGGGGGGGGGGGTTGGAGGAGGAGGAGGAAACTTCACGAATGGTGACCCAGCCACTGAATGGATCCCAAAATTGGCAATTATCCTCGTTCGGAAATTTGAGTAGTCTCTCTCTCTCTCTCTCTCTCTCTCTCTCTCTCTTTTATTTTCCTTACTGACGCGTGGTCGTTTCATCGCTTCCAATGCTTCGTTTTTCTGCAGTGGGTATCATGGGGCTTTGTGGTACATGTCTTGTGATGAAATCACTTGGTGAAATCACTTTGTTTTCGTAGTTCTTGTCCAGCGAATAAAGTTTCATATTTTCCTCGAAGAATAACTAAGTGACAATTAGTACTGTTTTCCCTTGATTTCTTTGTTTATTTACCAAGCATTTTCCTCTATCTACCATACCCTTGAAAAAGAATATTGACGAAGGTGAAATGGTCAAAATATCTTGTTTCCCGTCCTTTGAACGATTCTTTCTTCAATTATCATTCGTCACTGTACATCAGATTAGTGGTTGTAAACAGTCACAATAAGAGTTCATGCTTCTGGCTGTAAACATTCCTAATCAGAATAATTTTTCTGGTTATAAATAGTCACAATCAGAGATCAGTTCCCTGTTTGTAAACAATCACCATCACAAATCAGTTCTGTGGTTGTAAAAAAAATCACAATCTGAGATCAGTTCTTTGGCTGTAAACAGTCACAATCGGAGATCAGTTCTCTAGTTGCAAACAGTTATAGAGATCAGTTCTCTGGTTGCAAACAGTAATAGAGATCAGTTCTCTGGTTGCAAACAGTCACAGAGATCAGTTCTCTGATTGCAAATAGTCACAGAGATCAGTTGTAAACAGCGACGGTCACTTTTCTACTGTAACAAACTATTGATAATCCCCTATAGCGTACTTAGTTTGAAGACTAGTACTCGTGACTCTTAACCATAAACACTTCACCGTACTTTCTTCGTCGTTGCTCTGTACCTGTACTTGACGCTTGTACTTAGTGTTTGTACTTAGTACTTGCACTCTAAGAGTTCTTGAGCATAAGGTTGTTGCTTGGATGTTTGTCAAGTAGCCATAATTTGTATTGGTTGTGTCCACTATTTTTCCAAACTGAACTCTCTGTCAAGTCATCTTTGTCTCCTCATATTGAAAAATAATAGTTAATAAATAAATCTCTTAGGAAATGAATTCTTTCGCAGCTGAGCTCCTACTCACTTACGCCCAACATTCTTTGTTGCAATGACGTTTGAAAATATCCCTGAACTAATATAAAAGGTTGATTTTGTTTTAAAGGTGAATATTTATTTGATATTGATGCTAGAATAATTCGATTTAAGTTTCCATGCAAAAAAACGTCAGTCGAGGTATTTGCATAATTACGTGAAATGTTGATTCTCCAAATTAAAAATTAATTGAGTTTAGAAATATTGTGAGAGAATGTAGAAAATTTTCTAAAGTCATCCGAAATAATTTTGAAATAAATTAGGAAGATTTAGAAATAATCGACAAAAATATTTGAGGTATTCAGGAAGATTGAAAAACGATTTGTAAAAAGACTGAAAAAGATTTGTTGAATAATTCTTTAAAAATTTAGGAAAAATCTAGACAAAATGTTGAAAATGTATATAAAGGATTTAGAGTAAACACCAAATCTTTGGGAAAAAGTTGGAAAGAATCTGACAGAATTTATAATAATTTTTAAAAATTCAGACAAACAGAGCGAACTCATAATTGAGGAGTCTCTCTGGGTCATCGATCTCTCCTCCTCGCCTTCCCCTTCCCCTCCTCCTCCTCCCCTTTTGAGTAGACTTCCGGAAACATTTTCTGTAAAGCAGTTCCTTGTGTCAAATAATATCGCAGCTTTCTCTCTCTCTCTCTCTCTCTCTCTCTCTCTCTCTCTCTCTCTCTTTCCCGCAAAAACTGCTGCTGTAGGGATATTGCCGAGGCTTCTATCTACCAGTTTGGGCCTTCGAAATTTCTCTCTGACCGCCTCTCATATTTCCTTTGTAAATTCTGTGATAATAGTTGGATTTCAGTGTGGTATGTTAGTTCTGCACTTTAATATGGCCTTGAGGGAGATAACAATATAATTCTTGTAATGAAGTTCAGCATGACCTTATATTTACTGTTTCTAAGACCCTTCTCGAAGGGAATATCATCAGTGTATTGACTTGTTTTTTTTTCATCAATGACAAACAAGTCTAGAAACCATGACATTGTCAGTTTAAGTAATGCTATGAGCCACGGAAATAACTCTCTCTCTCTCTCTCTCTCTCTCTCTCTCTCTCTCTCTCTCTTCTCTCTCGATGCGTATGGGCAACACAAAGCCATTTTAAAACCTGGGTTCCAAAGCAGTGCTAGAGAGAGAGAGAGAGAGAGATATTGATTAATTCGCGCATTTTCCTATTTTGTTCAATCGTTTTCTCGTGTTATGTTGTCATGGAATTAGCCTCTTGCACATTTCATGCTTATTACATATATGCCTAACACAGCATACATTGCAACGTTACGTCAACCCGCACGGATACCTAGCGGATTATTACAGCCAAGACTATCAATAGAGGAGAGGAAATCACCTCGTTAGAATAACTGCCCTTTAAGTGAAATTACTCATTTGGTCTGAAGATGAACCCAGAGAAGGGTTTGAAAGCTTTTATGAAGTTTTGCACGAACTTTTAACAATAATGTAATTGTGGACCCTTTAGAACATTATCATTGTTATTATTATTATTTTCAATATTATTATTATTATTATTATTATTATTACTAATATTATTATTATTATTATTGGAAAATCAAATCCTCAGGTGTATATACATATATATATATACATACATATATATATATATATATATATATATATATATATATATATATATATATATTATATATATATATATATATATAATATATGTCAATATCGTCCACAGGAGAAAAGAGAATTAAAGACTCTAGTAGCTCGATAATTTCGCCTTCCACCAGGCCTCTTGAAGAGGCCTGGTGGAAGGCGAAATTATCGAGCTACTAGAGTCTTTAATTCTCTTTTCTCCTGTGGACGATATTGACATATCTCATCTTCGTGTTATGAAGATTATATATATATATATATAATATATATATATATATATATATATTATATATATATATATATAATATATATATTTAAAGATAAATCTGGACAGATGTATCTTTATCGATATAACTAACGATTTCTTTCTCCATTTCAAGTCTTATGGTACTTTGATATTTATTATTATTATTATTATTTATTTATTTATTTTTTTTTTTTTTTTTTTTTTCTCTATCACAGTCCTCCAATTCGACTGGGTGGTATTTATAGTGTGGGGTTCCGGGTTGCATCCTGCCTCCTTAGGAGTCCATCACTTTTCTTACTATGTGTGCCGTTTCTAAGGGATCACAAACTCTTTCTGGCCATGAGACGCCTGGAGCTACTTCAGCCTCTAGGTTTGTTTTTCTAGATTCCTTTTCAGGGATCTTGGGATCGTGCCTAGTGCTCCTATGATTATGGGTACGATTTCCACTGGCATATCCCATATCCTTCCCATTTCTATTTTCAGATCTTGATACTTATCAATTTTTTCCCCTCTCTTTCTCTTCAACTCTGGTGTCCCATGGTATTGCGACATCAATGAGTGATACTTTCTTCTTGACTTTGTCAGTCAACGTCACGTCTGGTCTATTTGCACGTATCACCCTATCCGTTCTGATATCCATAGGTCCCCCAGAGGATCTTTGCCTGATCGTTTTCATATTACTCCCTCAGGTTGGTGCTCGTGCCACTTATTACTGCAAGGTAGCTGATGTTTCTTGCACAGGCTCCAGTGGAGGGCTTTTGCCACGGAATCATGCCTCTTTTTGTACTGGTTCTGTGCAAGTGCCGGGCATTCACTTGCTATGTGGTTTATGGTTTCATTTTTCGTATTGCACTTCCTACATATGGGAGAGATGTTATTTCCGTCTATCGTACTTTGAACATATCTGGTTCTTAGGGCCTGATCTTGTGCGCTGTTATCATTCCTTCAGTTTCCTTCTTTAGCTCTCCCCACTCTGTAGCCATTGCCAATTGTCATCGCTGGCTAGTTTCTTTAGTCTGTCTCATGTATTGTCCGTGCATTGGTTTGTTGTGCCAGTCCTCTGTTCTTTCTGTCTTTTCTCCTGTCTCTGTATATTTCTGGGTCTTCGTCTACTTTTAATTAGTCCTTCTTCCCATGCGCTCTTTAGCCACTCGTCTTCACTGGTTTTCAGATATTGCCCCAGTGCTCTGTTTTCAATGTTGACGCAGTCCTCTATACTTAGTAGTCCTCTCCCTCCTTCCTTTCGTGTTATGTATAGTCGTCCGTATTTGCTCTTGGTGTAGTGCTTTGTGTATTGTCATTTGTTTTCCTGGTTTTCTGATCTATGCTGCGGAGTTCTGCCTTCGTCCATTCCACTATTCCTGCGCTGTATCTGATTACTGGCACTGCCCATGTTGTTTATGGCTTTTTATCATATTTCCGGCGTTGAGTTTTGACTTGAGTATCGCCTTGAGTCTCTGCATATATTCTTTCCTGATCGTGTCCTTCATCTCTTGGTGTTTTATATCTCCTCCTTCCATTATTCCCAGGGATTTGTATCCTGTCTCATCTATGTGTTTGATGTTGCTCTAATCTGGTAGCTTTATTTTATCCCTTCAGTTTCTCGTTACTTTGGCCTTTTTGTATGTTGACTAAGGCGCATTTTTCAATTCCAAACTCCATTCTGATGTCCCAGATACAATCCTTACAGTCTGGATTAGGGTATCTATTTCCTTGATGCTCTTACCATACAGCTTGATGTCGTCCATGAACATCAGATGGTTGATTTTGTTGCCTCTTTTCTTGAGTTGGTACCCGGCATCCATCTTCTGTAGTACTTTTGTCCATGGGAATCAATGGCTACTCAAGAGTATTATTATTATTATTATTATTATTATTATTATTATTATTATTATTGTTTAAAAAAATATCCACAATTATATATAAAAATATATTTCCATGTAAAAATATAAAACAAAGACTTTCGAACACTTGAACGGTGTTCCTCATCAGTGTGACTAACATACCACACTCATTTTAACGTCACACTGATGAGGAACACCGTTCAAGTGTTCGAAAGTCTTTGTTTTATATTTTTACATAGAAATATATTTTTATATATAATTGTGGATATTTTTTAAACAATTTGTTTTCACGGAATTGTGAATTTCTTAACAAACATTATTATTATTATTATTCAAAGACTGACGCATATTATATCCGAATCAAAGCATCGGATTTATAACTTTTTTGTTGCTGTCTTGTCTGCATCCGACAGTTTTGTGAAATCCACGTTATTCAAGTTGTCAGTAGGTAAACATTAGAAAGTCATCATTATTGTGTTTACGGCCTTTGAAATCAGCGCCTTGTTTGAGGTAAACAAGAGTTTTATTGCAAAAGTTCTTCCGGAAACGTCTGATAAGCGAGCGAACGAACTGCAGTGGATATATATAAATATATGCATTCCATATATTAATATTTTTTTTTAGAATTTGGCTTGGGTATCGAGACCATCAAAAGGATATTTTCAGTATTGCTTTAAAATATTAGAATTATTTTCCCCAACTGCAAAAATTCCCTTTCAAGGTACGGGATGTTGACGGGGTGAAATTTAATCTGATGGGTCGTTTTTTTATCTTCATGAGTAAGGGAATAAAAAGTTGTTCGTTTTTCTTTCGTTCGCATGAAATATTTAGGGTAAAATGACGACTTAGCAGTAGAGGTCCCTAGCTCCTCTTTCATAATATTAATGAATTTAAAGGCTGTTTTTTATTTTTTTGCTATAGTTAAAAAAAAAAATATTCTTTCGTTGTCGCAAAAAAAAAAAAAAAACTGCAAAACCTCTGCTATGAGTAGGAAGTTTTCAACGTTGTTATTGAATCTCATATTTAGAGTTGTAGGATTTTGCTCGTAATTTTATAGTGGAAATTGGGCAATCTGTTCTGCTCTCTCTCTCTCTCTCTCTCTCTCTCTCCTCTCCTCTCTCTCTCTCGCTCTCTCTCTCTCTCTCTATATATTATATATATATATATATATATATATATATATATATATATTTATATAATATATATGCGTGTGTGTGTGTGTGTGTGTGTCCGTGTGTGTGGTCTGTGTCTGTGCGTGCGCGTTTGTTTGTTATATTGTGTAAAGATAAACCACTTGAGGATTTTCTGGGTGATATAATTTCATTTTTATTTCATCTGAAATCCATCCTGCCAGTCAGAGCGGGAGGATAAATCCCTCAAACCGATGTCCCTCAATCTTGGAGGGACGGAGGCAATAATCCTGGGGGAGTCTTCAGTAGGACTCCCTGAAACACCACATGTTTTTTTTTCTTGTTTTTTTTTTTCTCCTTGAGCCTAAATCGTCTTTATCGTTTCCCATCGTTGGCGAGTCAGAAAAGAAACAGTGGGTGAGTTTTTTGTTTTTTTTTGTTTTTTTTCTATTCGAAATTTAATGGAGTTCTACCCAATCAATTCTCTTTTCCCTCACGTGGTTGCACACGGGACTGATATTAAGGATTTTCAACGGGGGTAGGTTCTTCCATCGGGCTTGGCTGTAAGCAAAAAGATACACACACACACACACAGAGTATATATACATACATATATATATATATATATATATATATATATATATATATATATATATATATATTTGGCCTTTGAATATTTCCAATGTGCTTATTTCTAATCTCAGATCAATAGAGTATTGAGATTACATATCTTTCATGCAGACCTTATAATCACACACTGCATAAAAAAAAAAAAACAAAAAAAAAAAACGAAAAATTCACCTCTCTCATGATGCACTGTAGTTATTGCTGAGGGTGTTAGCACTTTATATATATATATATATATAAAGTGCTAAACATATATATATATATATATATATATATATATATATATAAACATATATGCATATATATATATAGATATATATACATATATATTTATATATATATGATATATATACATATATATAGATATATAGATATAGAGATATATATATACACACACACACACACACACACACACATATATATTAATATATATATAATTTTTAATAATATTATATATAATATATATTATATAATATATATAAAACCCCCATTATATACATATAATTATATAAATATATATATATATATACCATATATATATATATATGTTATATATACATAATATATATGATTTTTAGAGATATAGAGATATATTTTATATAACAACACACCACACACACAACCCACAATATATATATATTTATCTATATATATATATATATTTAATATATATATATATATAGACCGAAGGAACGCTACAAACACCAACTCCCTTAGTAATGCCTACTGTACATCATGAGAGGTGCACTGATAGCAATGTCGCTTTTAAGATTTTTCGTTTTTATTGTTATTTTATGTAGCGTGTGATGATAAGGCCTGCCTGCAAGATATATACCCCTATCTCAATTCTCTATTTATCTGAGGTTAGAAATATGCACATTAGAAATATTCAAAGGCCAATATTAAAATGGAAGCCACTGCATTAATTCCGCCATTGCTGCTCTGGTTTCGCCACGAATGCTATAAGGAAACTATCAATGCAGCTTTAAGCTTGAGTTTCGCCATAGCGGCCCAAGGGATTAATGACAGGTTGCCATGCGTCTTTGCTCTCTCTCTCTCTCTCTCTCTCTCTCTCTCTCTCTCTCTCTCTCTCTCTCTCTCTCTAGGAGTTCCTGGTGCAAATTGCCGTTATTGAGGTCAGGGCTGTATGTTTTATTTGTACATTTTAGCCTTTTTTTTTTTAATCTGCGCCATGAAGAACTTGAGTTTTCACGGTTAAGCGGTCCAATTAGAGCTTTAGTTGACCATATGTCTGTAGCCTTTATAAAAGTATCGCCTGTGTGAAATTAATCATGCAATTAATCAGGAATAACTTTGCTTCTGGATAAATTGAGTTTTTCATTACATTTTTATTACGTGAACAGCGGGAAACCCTGTATTTCGTTCTTTTCATCCAGGTGGAAAACATTAATAGCAACTGAATATTCTTGCTGTAAAGCTTAATTGTTCATTTATGATTTTTCTGTCTAAGTTTTTGTATTTCATTATTTTTATGATGATATATAAGCATATATATATATATATATATATATATATATATATATATAATATGTATATGTATATGTATATATATATATATATATATATATATATATATAGATATATATATAGATATAGATATAGATATAGATATAGATATAGATATAGATATATATGTATGTGTATGCGTTTATTAATGCTTTGAAAAAGCTAGATTTCAAATTTGCTCTCTCTCTCTCTCTCTCTCTCTCTCTCTCTCTCTCTCTCCTCCTCTCTCTCTCTCTCTCTCTCTCAGAGTTTGAGAGTTTTCTCTAACAGCAAATTTCCAATCACTAGTCTGTTTCATATGTCGGTGAATGTAAGACTACAATAGTCATAATGATACTGATTAGTGTAAAACCAAACTCTTTTGTTAACAATGAATTTTTCCCCGTAGTTACGTACGTGGTAGAACCCGTGGTTATCGTGGGAGGGTAGATCACCGATTGTTGATCAATGTAAAGATTTTAGCATCCTTTTTTTCTGGACTTTTATCCTGGACTTTTTTCAGTCATTTTTTCTTGGACTTTTTTCGGACTTTTTTCCTGAATTTTTTTCGGACTTTTTTCCTGTTTTTTTTTCTGATTTTTTTCCCAGTTTTGTTCCCGACTTTTTTCTCCAGAAATTTTCCCCGCACCCTTGTTTGGTAAATCTCCTTGGACACGTTTTCGTCGCGAGTCTTGTGAATAGCCGAAGGATTTTTAAGTCTGGTTAGCCGACTTCGGAGTCCCACGAGATCCTATTTTCACTGTGCATTAAGGGGATTAAGATCCTGGCCGGTCTGCAGCAAAAGTGTCTCTTATTTTTTTTATTAAGATTTTATATATGAAAAACTTATTCAGTTCTCAAATGGTAAGAAAACCAAAACGATCACTTCAATTTCAGATTTTTTATTTCTCCCGATTCGTAATTTTTAGTTCTCTGTAAAAGGAAACTATTGTGACGGCTTTTCTGTCCGCCCTCAGATCTTAAAATCTACAGAGGCCGGAGGACTGCAAACTCGTATGTTGATCATGCACACTCCTATCATCAAATATATCAAATTGCTGTCCTCTAGCCTCAGTAGTTTTGATTTATTTTTTAGGTTAAACATGTCCATAATTGTGCATCTGTTAACGCTATAGGACAGGCCATCACCAGGCCGTGGCAAAAAGCTTCATGGGCAACGGCTCATACCGTATTATACACTGTACAGAAAACTCAATTGAGCCAAAGAAACTTCGTCCAATCTTTTACTTGTCTTTTTGTGAAACTGGATTAGCAAAGTCATGGGGTTTGATGGACTCTTCTTATTTTTTTCTTCTTCTTTTGATAAAAATATCAGAGAGACGTAAGGTCAGCGCGGCTAACCAGGAAGATTATAAGCGTCGTGGATAAACAGAAGCAGGAAAAGAGTTCCAAATATTTCGTTTAAGCCAGCGAATTCAATCATTCTTTTTAGAGAGGATTAAATTCAATCGGCCTCTAGATAACTAAAGAATTCTGTATTAGTCAACTCGGAAGATTATTTGGTGATTGGTTTAAGGAATTTTGGGTTGGTCTAAAAATATAATTAACTTTTTTATTCTTTTTGGTCGATAAAAATGCGTGCTGATTAAACCAAAATATTATCGGCAAAATGAATAGGATCTTCAGTCGATCACACCAAATTACAGTTGTTTGGATGTAAACCAAAGGATTTCATATTAGGCAAGGTAAAGATTCTCTAATGGTACTTAATGAGTCAACTAGACAGAAACAGCTAGAGCAGGGGTCACCAACCGTTGAAGCTGAAAGAGCC
>NC_061089.1:47205752-47209396 GCF_015104395.2 Macrobrachium nipponense | reverse complement strand
GTCCTTTCAATTCGTCTCGATAGAGAAATAATAATAATAATAATAATAATAATAATAATAATAATAATAATAATAATAATAATAATAATAATAATAATAATAATAATAATAATAATTGAAAAAGAAACCCACAAATTCAATTTGTAACTTGTTTACTTCTAAGTATTTACATTAGTTTTACTCCACACTCGAGTACTTTCAGGCCCTTCTGTGGCCCATTCTCAAGAGATGTTTGGGATGTTAGCCTGGGTCAAGGCCCAGCAGTCTTCTCAGAAGACTGCTGGCCTTGACCCAGGCTAACATCCCAAAACATCTCTTGAGAATGGGCCACAGAAGGGCCTGAGTACTCGAGAGTGTGGAGTAAAACTTAATGTAAATACTTAGAAGTAAACAAAAAAGTTACAAATTGAATTTGTTTGTGGGTTTCTTTTTCAATCGTCAGAAGAAAAACTGAAAGAAGTTTTTGTTTGGTTCAATAATAATATAATAATAATAATGGAGAAACAAATCCACAGTTATGTAAATGTACATATATTTAAGTTTAAAACAGAGAGAGAGCTTTCGGAATCTGTACTGTTCCCCTTATCAGATTGATAAGGGGAACCGTACAGATTCCCGAAAGCTATCTCTTTCTGTTTTTAAACTTAAACTTATATGTACATTTACATAATTGTGGATTTGTTTCTCCATTTGAAGACTCGTGCTACTATGAGGAAATTTTTAATAATATAATAATAATAATATGCGTTGAAGTATCCTAAGCGCAATCGAGTTTTCTGTACAGCGTATGATCAAGACCACCGAAAAATAGATCTAACTTTCGGTGGTCTCGGTATATTGCTATAAACCGCGGCCTATGAAACTTTCAGCCACACCCCGATAGTGGCCTGTCAATAGCGTTGCTAGACTCACGATCATGGCTTACTTTAACCTTATATAAAATGAAACTACCGAAGCTAGAGAGCTGCAATTTGCAATGTTTGATGACTGGAGGATGGATGATCAACATACCAATTTGCAGCTCTCTAGTGTGTACGGACAGACAAAGCCAACTCAATCATTTCCTTTTACAGAACGCTAAAAATAAGGGTGTCACAAAAAATATGCTGGCATTTGACTTCCCATAGCTCTATAATAATGGCAGAAATAGGACTTGAAGTTCTGAAGGAAGGAAATTTATCATCAAAGTGCTGCTGGAAACAGCAAAACTTCATGTGGCATTTCCAATAAAATCCCTTCGAAATTCGATGGTATCTCGATCTTAGGATTCCTGTCTCACGAGTAATTTGTCCAACAGATTTCCGTGGTGACTTCAATGACCGTGCATCTCGCTGGTCGGTCTTACGTGAAAATATCTTCTAAATTGCCTTGGCACTTCCATGATGCTTTCGTGCTTCCAGGGGTACTTTTTGGTCATTGTTTTTTTTTGTTTTTTTTTTTTTTTAACTTCACTCGTACTTCTGCCATTATTAGAGTCAATTTGATCTGAAAAGAAATGAAAAACTCAGTGAGTTATAGGGTAGTCAAAATGTGAATATATTTTTTTCGGGATACCCTGTATATATAATTATATATTATATATACTATATGATATATATATATATATATATATAATATATATCAATTACATATTATATTATTATATATTTATATATATATATATATATATATATATATATATACTTCATGTAATTATATGTGTGTGTGTGTGTTTTAGAGTTGTGTACATATTATGCGAAATGAATTAAAGCTTAAAATAATAAAACCGAAACGTAAAATATGCGGCGTCAGCGAAATTCTGGCCAGGGGGAGTAGCGCGGAATTTGAATTGCGTAGTGTATAGGATGTGACACAAAGCAGATTGGTTGGGAATTTCGTGGCTTTGTTGTTTTTTTACACAAATTTCATTATGAATGCGCTGCCAATATGGGGATATTTTCACGCCCTCTTGTTCAATTTACGCCGAAATTAATTTGGAAACCGGCCGGTACGAGTAAAAATTGTTTAGCCTTGCAGTAAGTTACAAATACCATATTTCCCCTAAAATATCTGTATACTTGATGCAGCATAGTTAGTGAACTGACTGAGGTATCTCTCTCTCTCTCTCTCTCTCAAAAATCTCTCTCTCTCTCTCTCATATTCCTTCTCATCTTTAATCCTCCTTGCTTATCATTATTACCATGAGGGGAAAGCGTTAAGCTATAAATAAGTTATGTTATAACACACACACACACACACACACACACACACACACACCCACACACACACACACATATATATATATATATATATATATATATTATATATATATATATATATATATATATATATATATAATATAATGTATATATATATATATATTACTATATATTATTTATTAATATATAATGTAATATATATATATATATATATATATAATATATATATATATATATATACTTATATATAAACATTTCATTTTTATTTGATAAATTATATGAAAAATTAATACAATACTTTTACATAAGCACAGCATTAAAACTGGTATTTTTGGCAACATTTTCAATAAGCAAGACAAAATTCGTCGTGAACCAGGAAAATACTGGTAGTACTGTTGTTGTAACGATTCCCTAATATTATTCATTTATATTTTTTTCGGTTTTTAAATCGACATCTATTATTATTATTATTATTATTATTAGTAGTTTATTATTATTATTATTATTATATTATTATTAGATTATTATTATTTATTATTATTATACGCCTAAGGAATAGGTAGCTAAGAATCAAGTTTTGTATAGTTTTCCTTTCGTCGACGAAAACTCTGTAAGCTATCGGTTTCTTAAAATTATTTTTTTTCCAGGTCTACATTTTTTATTTTTTCTTATCCATTCTTGTTTATTTTTTATTCATTTTTACACCCAGGGTATTCTTAAAATTCTGTAGGGTATCAGTTTCTTAAAATGTATTACTTTTCTTTTTCTTTTCCAAACGGCATTGTTTGTTTGTTTGTGTTTGTTTGTTTAATTTCAGTCTTATTCATTCTTATTTATCCTTATTCCTTTTTACGGCCAGAGTATTCCTGTAATCTATAGTTAGATATGATTGTCCTTTTGTTGGTAAAAATCCTGTAGGTTGTTAGTTTCTGAAAATTGATTTTATATATAAATAATTTCCAATCGACATTTGTTTTCTTTAATATTTATTGTGATTCATTATTTATTCTTATTCATTTTTCGATAAGGTTCCCCGTTCGTCGACGAAAATTCTGTAGGCTGTCAGCATTTTAACTGTTTTCTTGTTTCCAATCTACATTTGGTTTTGTATTCATTCCCATTCATTTTTATTTGTTCTTATTATTTTTTTTACTCCCAGTGAATTCTTGTAATCTATAGTTAGTTAAGGTTGTCCGTTCGCTATCAGCTTCTTAAAATGAATTAATTTTTCTTTTCATTTTCCAATCGACATTAGCTATTTCACTTGTTCTTTCGTTATTTGTATTAATTTTGCGGCCAGGGTATTCAAATGATCCAAATTCGATCTCCGACGAAAACAACTTCAGTCACCTATGCGAAATATCCCATTCTCTAGCGTACATTTTCGATGATGCCCTGACCCGTCCGTTTTCTATGAACGGGCTTCAATATTCGTCGTAATAATAA
>NC_061089.1:47190752-47200752 GCF_015104395.2 Macrobrachium nipponense | reverse complement strand
AAGAAATTTAACTTGAAAATATTCTAAAGGGCAGGCTCTGATGAAGCAACCTTGAAGGCATCAGATTATGTGATATTTTGATAAAATTACGATTTCTGAAACTTACTGTTTAGTTTAGCGAAACCTTACCTTCTATTTAAGCATTTCTAACGGGTTCTTATCAGCTATGACCTTACATTTAATCGCGATCGGTTTCAAACCAATTTTAAAACCCCAATTCGCTACGATGACGAGCAACGAAATAGGAACGTAAATTTTTTCCTAAATAAACCTACACTTGAAATTCAGATTTTCATATCAAGCTATAGCGCAGATTCAACTATGTAAACGTGATCTTCCTACCAATGAGACCTTGATTCTTCGGCGGTTAAGTTACAGTAAGACAGAATTCCCAGAGGGCTTTGGTAAGTGGACGGAAGAAAGGAAATCCCTCGTTAATGGCTGTTCCCATGAAAGACAGACATGTAATTGGAATAGGGTCTCGCGATTGGAAGGTAAACAGGAGGTGGAGGTTTTTTGACTGTGATGTCCGTGGATAATTATGATTGGTTCTGAAATTAATATGCTCTAATATCCGCTCATCTCTCTCGTCAATCTCTCTCTCTCTCTCTCTCTCTCTCTCTCTCTCTCTCTCTCTCTGGCTTTGAAATTAATATCATACGTCTCTCCTCTCTTTCTCTCTCTCCCTCTCTCTCTTCTCTCCTCTCTCTCTCTCTATCTCTCTCTCTCTCTGGCTTTGAAATTAATAGCATAGTCTCTCTCTCTCTCTCTCTCTCTCTCTCTCTCTCTCTCTCTCTCTCATACACACACACACACACACACACACACGCACACGATAATTTTTAGGGAAGGTAACATCTCTGACTCACATATTGACAGACGAGCTTTGCTCAAGGTTAACTGTACCATTTTACTTCGTATCCTAGTCTTAATTTAATACGGCGTGCTCATATTCAATTCCCAATGCCCGTTGCTACCTCAGGAGGGCTTAAAAGCTTCCTGCAGCCATCACTTTGTTTGGGACAGGGGGGATAGGGGGTGGGTGGTCTTACTTAACAATTTGTCTGAATAAGTGATATTTGAAATTTTAGACCTTGTCCAGTGAATCCTTGTCTCAGACAATAAAGTTATTCATTTATGTATGTATGTATGTATCTGTCTGTCTGTCTGTCTGTCTGTCCACAAGTATTGTATGCTGTGTATTGGTCAACTTTCTGTGGACATGTAAAAGCATGGCTATTTACTGGTTATTCCTCGGAAATTCTCTCTCTCTTCTCTCTCTCTCTCTCTCTCTCTCTCATCCATGGTAGCATCACTATCATTTGTTCACTCAGAGCTTTGTTTTTCGGCACATGGCTCTCTCTCTCTCTCTCTCTCTCTCTCTCTCTCTCTCTCTCTCTCTCTCTCTCTTTCTTATTCAGTTTTACACTCCGTCTTTCTTTTAGGTGGCATATTGCTTTAAAATGCGGTTCTCTTTTTTTTTCTATCGGTTCATCGTTCCTTGAAAATTTTGTTTTTTGGAGGGAGGGTGTACTCTTTGCCCTAAGGATTTCACGCAGTCCCTGGATTTCACATATTCCCAGTAACATATATATATATATATATATATATATATATATATATATATATATATATATATATATATATATATATATATATATATATATATATATATATATATATACATTTCAATCAGATGGTACTTGCAACATAACTTCTAAAATAACCTAAGCCATTCCGATTTGGCTACATCACGACAGATTGTCAGATTCTGTCAAAGTAAGGTGAGATCCGTCCCTTCAACGTAAGAAATATGCCTAATCTCGACGTTGGGAATTGAATCTCAATTGGCCTGCGTGCAATACGGTATAATTACCAAGTATGTATAGATATATATATATATATATATATATATATATTATATATATATATATATATATATATATATATATATATATATATATATATGCATATATATATGGATATATATATATATATATATATATGCATATATATATATGTATATATATACATATGTATATTATATATATATATATATATATATGTATATATATACTATATATATAGATATATATATATATATACACGTTGATTTTTTCCTCATTCTGAATTTCCTTTTATTGAACATTTCTCAGTTTACAATTACAAGTCCGAGGAAAAGATTAAATATTGCACCTACGAAACGATACTACAATGCCTGATTAAAAACATACACACACACACACACACAAACACACACATAAAGGCTATTTTTACACATGCATTTTTTAGTATCGTTTCGCATGTGCAAAATTCAATCTTTTCCTCTGACTTTTAATGGAAACAGGGAAATTTTTTATAACAGGAAATTCCGAACGAGAAAGAGTCGACGTATGAACAGGGGAATAGGGTACGGAATGAAGAAAACCTGTTATTTTTCGACATAGATTAAACCCACTGAAACTTACCTTTGATTTAGAGAACAAAGGAAGGTGAATGAAATCAAAATGATTTATTGATGTACATTTTGTGTCACGACGGTGCTAACGGGTAAGCCGATCAGGGCCGTGGGATCATATAAATTACACGGTTTTTAGAAAGGTATGTAAATAACGATAGTGAATGACGAAGTGATGACTGGGTGTCATTTAAAACGAGGTAATATGAGTTACTTTTATATGGTGGTGATATAAGCAATATACGTCCTAGAAATCAAACTCATGTTTTCGCTGAAATTACTCGACTTTTTTTCATTTTTATTACTCAGAAGATGAATCCTGTTCATATGGAACAAGTCCACGTTGGCAATTGACTTTTAAATTCAATGGTTCCAAAGATTATTATTATTTTTTTTTTTTTTTTTTTTTTTTTTTTTGCTCTATCACAGTCCTCCAATTCGACTGGGTGGTATTTATAGTGTGGGGTTCCGGGTTGCATCCTGCCTCCTTAGGAGTCCATCACTTTTCTTACTATGTGCGCCGTTTCTAGGATCACACTCTTTCTGCATGAGTCCTGGAGCTACTTCAGCCTCTAGTTTTTCTAGATTCCTTTTCAGGGATATCGTTGGGATCGTGCCTAGTGCTTCTATTATTATTTTTATTATTATTATTATTATTATTATTATTATTATTTATTATTATATTATTATTATTATATTAATATTATTATTCAGAAGATGAAGCATATAGGCCCGTGCGTGAGTGACAAAAATTGTTTACGCAAGTGTATAAATTATTGGCTACAGTTTATGGGATTTCCAGTAAATTACAAGGCAGAGTGAACAAAATCTCCTCCATCTGTGGCATCTTGATCAACTTATGCTTTCAAGAAAACAATTAATTTGACAGGAAACTATGTTTTTCCAGTAGCGAATGGATAGGTCACGTTTAGATAAGGTCCCATAACACATACCGATAACAGATTAAAAACTTATTGCAATCTGGCGAAATCTTTATTTATATAGTGATTATTGTTGGCAAGTCAGGAAAAGGATTTGAAGACGTGTATATATATATATATATATATATATATATATATATATATATATATATATAAAGAATGAAATACCCAACTTAGTAGCATTTGAACATGAAGCAATTACTGTATGATAGCAAAATTCATTATGAAACATGAAGGTTCTAACTGTGGATGTATATTACATAAGGGCAAGTAGTTCAGCTTTATGACTTTTCATGTTCCGATGTGTTTGTGTATAATCTGTACTTTTATGACTAGGATATATATAGTACGGAGAGAGGCACAGGGTACTAAGTAGGAATAAAAACTCAGATACTTGACGGAGCAAACATAAGGGGATGACTGAAATAGATTTTAATTTCATGAAACGGAATCCCACAGAAAACTTTCAAATTAGACTTGGAGTCACATGTTGAGCATTGCAAACGTTTTCCGAGTATCTAATGCGTCATATAAGTATGAGGTTATGCAGAGCATATTTGGGAATAGACCAGTTTAGCTAATAGTCCTGACGTGTGTCAAATGAGGCCTATGCGTTTTTGTTTACGCTGTGAAAATAGAATGAAGCATCTGCTGTTAATTATTGTTCCGCGAATCTCCTTTGCAGTTATTACAGAAATTTAAAGGTTACTGACTCACATTGAATGAAAGGCCTTGAACGCACTCGAAATTACCCTGGTATTGAATTTTGGCTTTACTATTGTTAAGTTGTTCCGAAACTTGCATTATGAAGATTATGGGATTTACCCCCACGCTTGTTCTCTTGAGCTGGGGGTCAGTAAATGAGGTGGGATATTCTAGATTTTTGTCTTAATAGGGAGAAAAGGCCTGTTTAAGGATAAGGGTGGCACGGGTCTCTCTCTCTCTCTCTCTCTCTCTCTCTCTCTCTCTCTCATGATGTCTCCTTGTACGGAGTAGTAAGTCTTTGAGACATCCTAATCCTTCTCTCTCTCTCTCTCTCTCATGATGTCTCCTTGTACGGACTGATAAGTCTTTGAGACATCTCTCTCTCTCTCTCTCTCTCTCTCTCTCTCTCTCTCTCTCTCTCTCTCTCTCTCTCTGTAGACTAATCGGGTTGTGTGTTTTATTGTTTACTTGTTCTATATGTAAAAGATTACTTTTCACTCGCTTCCTTACATATTTAACATGTATCCATTTTCTCTTTAGTTACTTTTGTATGTGTACTTTGAAAATATGTTAATAATGAATATATATATATATATATATATATATATATATATATATATATATATATATATATATATATATATATTATTCATATATAATGGAAATAAGGAGATATACGTAAGATAGTCATGATTTCTAATGGCGTCGTCAGAATTAAGATGGTACATGATTCCTTCTTTTAAATGTAAGATAAAAAGAGTCTAGGAAATGAGTCCAAGACGTGAGCAACGTGAGGCGTATAGTGCTTCCTCCAGTAAAGTAAAGGGGTTTAGGAAAGGAGTCTAGAAAAAGAGTCTAGGGAAGAGTCCAGGAACCAGATGATGATACAGAGACCAACAGGTTTTTAGGCAATTTCAAGGTTATGTCGTTAATTTGTTCTCTCTCTCTCTCTCTCTCTCTCTCTCTCTCTCTCTCTCTCTCTCTCTCTCTCAATAGAACTTACTGCTTACTGGTTCACATTTGTTTACAATATATTTTTTTTATTTGATTTCGATCTACTAAGTTGATGTGGATGGCCAATTTTCATTTCAGATATGGTCTTGTCTCAGTACAAAATAGTATTATTTCAGTCATGAAAAATCTACCAGTCCATGATTTTTTCAAAGCAGTTATTTCTTGCAGTTTTGTATCGATAGAAAAAAATTCCCTGAAAACCTTTTATAGCTTAGAAACGAAGATAATTAATGAAATAGGTAAATGAAATAGTGTCCATAGTACATTTCACAAACTTCCAAAACAACTCTTTGAGGGTGTTTGGATGGAGATGAAGACATCATAGTGATTTATTTTCTTTCTTGTCACTTAGGGAATAGATTTTGGGTCATTGATTTATATCATATTTCTGTTTGCACAATCACGTCTTGTCTTAGAATTATTATCTAAGATATAGTGATTTTTACTTTTGCCATAAGTAGTATATTTTGAGTCCATTAACAAATCTCTTTGTTTACGCTTCAAATTTCCTCTTTGCATTATTATTCAAGGAAAATTCTGAAGACAGGAAAACGAAAAAAGGAACCTATAATCCTTTGTAAATACAATCTAAATTGAACACAATGTCACCTTTAGTTTTTAAACTTCGAATTAAATATAATCCTCTTCGTTCAGAGTAATCCAGGTTTCTGTGAGATTAATTCAGTAATGACAAGTATATACAGCATAGTTAAGCCTATAACCTTCGGCGTGAGTTTCTGTCAAATAAGTATACATAATAAATATTAAGTGTCTAAAATAATGTTCTTTTTCATGGGTCATTGTAATGAAGTGCGGGTAGCTGAAACCGAAGACTTTATCAGGTTTTCTGTGCGTGTGCATGTCCGTGACGTCTCCGCCACGATGTTACAAAAAATATTCAGATGTTTCACTGAGATTTATTTATGATAATCATACATAATTCTACCCATTTTATATCATTAATGGTCATCATTTGACTGTAAATAACCTGTTTCCAACTTGACATTTGCAACTACTGTATTTTGCTGGTATGACAGCGAATTTAAAACAAAGGTTTTGAAGTCTGAATGCATGATAACCTTACGCACTATTAAGTCTTATTATATTGTTAGGGTGATGAACATTTCCCAAGGCTATCTCTGCATTGTAATATTCGAACACGCAGTGTAAATGTCGATATCAGTGAACGATCTATCAAAGATTCCTCGAAGTCTGTGTGACGTGAATATTTTCCCTTTCAGATTTGATTCAAGTGAAATGGGGCGTATAATTAAGCATATTTGTGACTTAACGAAAAACATAATAGTTTTTTAGACGACGACGATGATGATGATAAGAGTACAAAAATAACTTTTCGTTAATCGTCTACGGGTATAGAAATAATAGTGTATAAAAATCTCTTCGGAGCTACTCGGTAAACTAGAGAAGTGGAAAATAAAGTGTATGGTTTTGTTTACATCGCAAATAAGTTCGCTGTCGGTGCCCAAACAAATCCTACAGGTGAGAGAGAGGAAAGTTTGGTTACGCTGAAACACCCGAGTAGCTGCCGTTAGCCGTCTGGCAAGGGTGAGAGAGAGAGAGAGAGAGAGAGAGAGAGAGAGAGAGATTGGAGTGTGAGCAAGGAGTGAGCGAGCCAGCGAGAGAGAGAGAGAGAGAGAGAGAGAGAGAGAGAGAGTAGAGAGAGCGGCAGAGCCGTGCATTGGTCGCGTAGCGTACAAGAGTTTGGGCTAAGGTGTGCAAGTTCGCCTCGACAGAATGTCGGGGTTCAAAGTTGGGTTGGGACTGCGCCGGCGCACTAGCCATCGTGAGGGGTTAGCGATGGATAGCGTAGTGGAGGGGACGACCCACGACACTCCGCGCAAACAGTCCTTCAAATCCAACATCCAGGTTCCTAATGTCAAGCTTAAGAAGTTCAGGAAATACGACACCTTCATCTGGCTTCGGGAACCCCACAAGGATAGTGGAAGTAATCCCGACAAGCCACTCAACAGACTACGTTCCCTCAACTCAATGTAAGTACCCCGCGACACCTCTCTCTTTCTCTCTCTCTCTCTCTTCTCACTCACCGCCACTTATACCCTATCACAACAATTGCACGTGGGGCGTTTATTACCTTTGTTGTTATAACTTTAGTAATGCTTTGTCGTGATTATGACAATCATCTTCGATTCCTGCTCAACTGACATCGTGGCGTAAGTGATGCTTCAATATTGTGGTATATAACTGTTTGGTGTGTGTTCGTGGCAATCATAAATATTTCACAATAAAGTTTGTTATGTCAAATGACGAAAAGTATCAGTGCGGCATTTATTGTTATTAACTGCAAGTGGAGAAAAAATTGAAAGTATGATAACGTGGGAAAATTGGACGTTTCAGTTCTGTGATAGCAGTGCACAAGATTTTGCAAAGATTTCCTGATTATTTTTATTTATTTTTGCAGATTTATTATTGCTTATTTTGATAAACAAAACAGGGTTTTTTTTTGCTTGTGAGACAAGTATTTTGAACAGCCTATGAACATAAACAGTGTTAAGGAAAATTATTCATCAGTGTCATAAATTTTAAGTTCTTGTTACAAGAAATGCAGTGTTTTAAAATTTTTTATTTTTTTTTTTTTTCGTTTAGCAATCCTCCAAAATTGCAAAGTGGAATCATGAAAGTTTTCCAATTTATCCTTTCCTATATAGAAAAGGCTTTGTGAGTGCAACTCGGAGATATTTCATAAATTGTGATTGCGAAAAAAAAGTGTTTCAAAAGTTCGGGAAGTTTTCTGAACATTGCGTCCATAAATCACTGTGCCAATATTCCTTCTGTTTGTATCATCTCAGTGACTTGAAGGAAAACAAAGGAAGAAACAGGAAGCATGTCGACTAAAGGAGGTTAGTAGGACTTCCGTTGATTCCCAGTTCCAGTGGGGAGCAATAAAAAAGACAAGATGAGGAAGTCAAAAGTCGGTGGACTGTTCGTGTCGGAAGATCAAGATGGGGCTGATAGCGATGCATGTCTGTGTTTCTCGTTAAGTGACATGATAAACATGTTCCCCTACTGCCTTCCTCCGATGGAATTAGGGCAAATTGTTCTGCAATAAACCTGCAATGCATACGTTCCACTGTAATGACGACGGAGCCTGGCTGTGATGGAAATTACAGAACGCTGTAATGGGAGGTGGAAAATCATTTCTTCGCATGCTGCTGTTTGCGAACGTCTTGTACGAGCCATGCAATAATATTTTTTTCTGGTGCTATAATAGTAACTGAGAGAGAGAGAGAGAGAGAGAGAGAGAGAGAGAGAGAGAGAGAGAGAGAGAGAGAGAGAGAGAGAAAGTCATTAGCTTTTAAGTAATAATTCAGTTAAGAAATATTTTAATCGTTTGAAAATAGTTCATTTATATAACCCAGGTTCATAACTAAAATGAATTGAATAGTTGGTGCTTTGTTAGTCTACTCGCGTGAATATTTTATTGTTCAAACCATAAGGTTATTGTCATTTTATTCTCTGAACGCTGTAATGATGAATGCCAGTCGTTTTTCTTAGCGCCGGAAAATATGATAATTGATATGAGGAGGTCAGTGGAAGATTGAATGTTAAGCAGATCTTAAGTATAACAAAAGGAACTGGCAGATGAGCAAAGAGAGGATTATTGATTTTCATGTTAGAATTAGTGTTTTGAGGTTCGACGTTAATAAATTATTTCGCCGGCATTTATTATGGAACATATGAACATACGCCATTATAGGGGGGGAAATCGTTGATAAAGATAAATTAGAGAAATAGATTACGTACGAATCAGTGCATAGCATCCTTTTGACTTTTTATTTCATTGCTTTAGACTGCGATCTGGAACCCTTCGAAAACAGGAATGTAGTGATTATGAGTTTTCATTCCCAATCTTAACTTCGAAGTCAGTTATTTCATGGTAGTTCAGGGACAAATCACATTAATCTCTTATTAGTCGGAATTAATCGTTTTATATTATTATTATTATTATTATTATTATTATTATTATTATTATTATTATTATTATTATTATTAAGTATAAAAACAGGAAAACGATTGATTTTGTAAGGGATTAAAAAGAAATCCATGTGTCATTCGATGTAATTCAATAGAACAACAGTTAGCTTTTAGTTTTCTGTAAAAGAAAAGTATTGTCTGTCCACCCGCACTTTTCTGTCAGCCCTATGGTCTTAAAAACTACTGAGGATAGAGGGCTGCAAATTGGTATGTTGATCATCCACCCTCCAATCATCAAACATACCAAATTGTAGGCCTTCTAGCCTCAGTAGTTTTTATTTTATTTAAGGTTGTAGTTAGCCATGATGGTGCGTCTGGCACAGCTGTAGGTTCCAAAAACTCAGGCTACCACCGGGCCGTGGCTAAAAGTTTCATGGGCAGCGGTTGAGAGTTTCATGGGCCCTGGCTGATAGTTTCATATAGCATTATACGCTGTACAGAAAAACTCGATTACGCCGAAGAAACTTCGGCACATTTTTTACTCATTTATATTTCGCTTCCTGTCACTAAATATGACGTCAGTTTTGCAATATTACAATGCATGTAATAAAATATGCATCCATATCTAATCATATATAGGACAAGGGAAAATTATTTTCTTGGAGCAGTGATCAAATAACGAGAATTATTGTATTTTTTCTAAATAAAATTGCCTGTGCTTTTTCCAAATATAGACAAATATAATTGAATTAATGAAACGGCGTTTGTGACAGCTGTGATACCAGTTTGTAATATAAGAAATATCCTTAAAAGTGTTTTAATGAAGCAGTTGTTTCGGTAGAAAGTTTGAGAAGTTCACTAAAATGCGAATTGTACCTTTCCAATCGTATGATGCAAGTGAATACCGTAACCTTTTGTATCTGGTCTC
>NC_061089.1:47183252-47185752 GCF_015104395.2 Macrobrachium nipponense | reverse complement strand
CCATAGACGCTGGTTTCGTTTCTGCCCAGGAAGTTTAGTTTGAATAAGGAACAGGAAAAAAAACTACTATGGCCCTGAAAAGGAACGACATCGAGAGATGTTTTAGAATCGAGGGATATTTTAGGACCTATAACTGAACGACATTCAGCTCCTGGGTGTCTTTTTTTTATGTAGGGTAAGTGTCCATGAGCTCTCCAAGTTGATCGTTTTGGACCGTAAGATTTATTCTTTACTAATACCTTCGGTTTGGAGAACGTTCACTTGCTTTAGACTGTGTGCGTTTTCTGAAGGGTAGTCTTTGACTTTCAAGAAGAAAAACTTGTCTTGTGGCGCTGTCATTTAATCCGTTGGTCTATGGTTAATATCATTTTATTTTCATGGATAACTTTAGTCAACTACAGCAACAGGTTTCTCTCTCTCTCTCTCTCTCTCTCTCTCTCTCTCTCTCTCTCTCTCTCTCTCTATTTTTCCGTATGTATGTGCGTGTGTGTTTTGCATACGTATAGACTGATACAATACCTTCAAGCGTTACGCTACCTGGACACGTTAGGTTGGTTGGTTTCTGAAAAGGGGCTCTCGTATTTTTTTTTCTTTTTTCTGTGCGCATACGAGTTCAGGGTAGGTGAGGGGTGTGGTGACCTGGGGAAAGAGGGGAGGAGGGGGAAGTGGGGAATGGGCACCGACGATGAATAAAATCTGACCCGTGTTGTCTTTTGTTGTAGCTTTAATTGAATTGGCCCCATTGATCCCTTGAGGCATCCATATTCATTTGGGTATAGCTTCGGTTTAGTCTCCCTCCAGTCTGTGAGGGATTTATTTCTCCCCCTATTCTGCCTCTTCGTGTATATGCACAAATATATATACCAGAAAGCCTTAGCAGCAAAAGCCTTTTTATATAAAACTCCGCTACGTATTTAAGCTAAGCGGATTTGGCAGGGTAAGTCCGCTCTCTCCCTTTTTACCGATCATTCTGTGTATTTTACAAAGTTCAAGCCAAAAGTGTCCTTTAACTGAAACCGTTCGATGGGGATATGTTGCGGGAAAAAAAGGGGAAAGCAATTCTTATTCATATATTGATAAGTTATTTCTGTTTCCCTCCTGTTTTTTTTTTTCCTTTTCTTTTTTTCTTTTAGGAAAAGTCTTACCCCCTAATTTCAACTTTTTTTTTTTTCTATGGCAATCGATCTCCACAGATTAATTTACTGGATGAAAAGAAAAAGAAAAACTATTTTGAAAACCTGCGCCGCTTAGAAGTTCATCAAGTTAGTTTACCATTATTTGTGAACACCAGAAAATCATGTCATTTCAACGGTTATTTACTTACTTCATTTCTGTTCATCGAGAACTCGTCTAAGAGTAATTCAATTTTTGATTATGTGAAAAACGTCTAGTTTGAAATTACTTATCGTTTGTCTTTTGTTTTTGTTTTTTTTTTTTGTTTTCTGGTAAAGAAAACGATTCAGGCGGTTTTCTCTGTCCGCCAGCACTTTGTCTGTCCGCCGTCAGATCTTAAAAACTACTGAGGTTAGAGGGCTGCAAATTGATATGTTGATCGTCCACCCTCCAATCATCAAGCATTCCACATTGCAGCTTTCTAGCTTCAGTAATTTTAATTTTATTTAAGGTTACAATTAGCCACGATCGTAAGTCTGGCAATGCTATAGGACTAGCCAACACTTGGCCGTGGCTGAAAGTCTCATAGGCCGCGGCTCATACAGCATTATACGCTGTACAGAAAACTCGGTTGCGCCGGAGAAACTTCGGCGCATTTTTTTCTATTATTTCATCCTATGACATTCATGTGACTTAAAAGGTTATTTATCAGTATCTTGCAGTTGCTAGTTTTCTTGCCATTAAAAGATCAATTCCCCTTTGTTTCGAATAATCGAAATCTTTGTTAAGTTGAAAGGCCTATATACCGTTGCTTTTGAGTGTCCGCCATTCATGTAAATTAAGAGATTATTTATCTTCCTTTTTGTATACCTGAAATACATAAAAGGTTCAAAGATGATTTTTCTCATTTACGAGTGTATGTATTAGTTGTCCCGAGAATATTATTTTTGGGTGATGGTAGGACTTCTTGTTATAACTTTCGTGTGTTCGTTATTGACTAGATAAGGTGGTTTCTTTGGAAGATGGTGTAAGCCTTTAAGTAGATCATTCGTTGATGGTGGCCATAACCAGATTTCTCTCTGAAGACTTCCAGATTTATCATGTATCCAGATTTCTCTTTGAAGACTTACAGATTACTCCTGTAACCATATTCTCTTGGAAGACTTTCAGATTAACCCTGTAACCAGGTGTTTCTTTGAAGACTTTCAGATTAATCCTGTGACCAGGTGTTTCTTTGAAGATTTTCAGATTAATTCTGTAACCAGAAGTCTCTTTGAGGACTTTCAGATTAACCCTGTAACCAGAAATCTCTATGAAGTCTTTCAGATTAATCCTGTAACCAGGTGTTTCTTTGAAGATTTTCAGATTAATTCTGTAACCAGAAGTC
>NC_061089.1:47168252-47178252 GCF_015104395.2 Macrobrachium nipponense | reverse complement strand
TTGAGTCAACAAAACGGACAACAATTTTTTTTCGCAAAACGTGCTAGCAAACCGCATGAGAATTGTGTCAGCATAACGGGCGAGAATTTTTATTGACAACACGCGAGAATTTTTGTCACCAAAACGCACGAGAATTTTGTCAACACAAAGAACGACAATTTGGATCGGCAAAACGGACCAGAATTTTTGTCGGCAAAACACCCGTGAATTATGTTCTGCACAACCCACGAGAATTTGTCTGCACGACGCACGAGAATTTTTCAGGGATCTTACAGATTTTGTTTAACAGGACCCTAATAGCACATTTTGCTATCTACATCAGTTGGCCGTTTATACGATGAACTAAAATCGAGAGTAATTATTGCCTCTTCGCCTCTCTTTGAAAAATCCCCAGCGCCACCTTTATTAGCCATAAATAATTCAGCCATAAATAATAATATGTCTCGTAGCGGCAGCGTGTGGCACGCATTGGCTCGAAAATAGCAACAAGGTTCCCTTTATCATTATAGGGCGTTGGATAGTGATAATAATGACTGGGCATTAAGGTACATGACCGTTCCTTTTCTCTGGGGGGGGGAAGGGGGGGAGATCCCACAAGACTGACATGCGGCTGTGCTCGGTGAGGTGATCATCACGCCTTTTTGAGCACGAGGTTTCAGAATCTCTCTCTCTCTCTCTCTCTCTCTCTCTCTCTCTCTCTCTCTCTGAGCTTGACTCATAAAACTTTCATTTCCTGCAGCGTTATATTCGTTCTAAAAAGATATCCTGTTTGGCGTTTCATGATCACCAAAGGAAGCGAGTTTCTTCGCTCTTGTTAAATAAATAAATAAATAAATAAAAATGAAATCATATAAACCGGTGACGAAAAGACGACCTGAGACGACCGCGAGGGTCGTCGTGTGTGTTTGTCCCTCGTCTCTTATTTTCCTTCGATGTGGTCATGAAATTTAATGCGTTCCAGATGTCCTTGGAAGGAGAGGGACAATGACGCTGATTATTCCGAGATATAAAGGCTAGGGGGAGAGGGGAGGGGGAGGAGCAGGTTGTCGATGCTTCGGTAATATGCGTTGACCTCTGTATAGCTGATGGTATATGTAGGCGTCCAGGGAAAGGCACTCAATACGATTTTATAGTTTATTGCTAATGCCGAAGTTTCACGACTACAATGTTACATCTTCAATGCTGAAATACAACGAGTTGACTCTCCCAATAATTATTCATAAAGAATCTGTTCTTATAAAAATTAATTAAAAACGCTACAGTATTATCTAATTTAAAATTTTAACCTATTTAAAAATATCAGAAAAACCATGACACGAAAAGAAGGACCTACCCAGACGGGAGCTAAGAGGAAACTATTGAAAGAAGGAGAGAGAGAGAGAGTGAGAGAGAGAGAGAGAGAAACCAATGTAACGACAAGACAAATAGGACCATCAAGCAATGGACAACTGAGTAGAAGAAGTTTAGGTGTTTGATGATAGAACAGTTAATTACATCATTATGGACCCTAAAGTTGTTAAGTCGCTGTCTTTCTGTATTTGCACTATAATTCGAAAATCGTTGTTGTCTATAAATGTTTTGCATAATTCCGAATGGTTCTGGTGTTGGACAGTCTGCTTCCGGTTCTGAAACTAACTCCTCTATGGGCGTCTATGCTTACGCACAGCACCCGTCTTTTGGTACACCCAACGTAAGTCCCCTGGTTACACCTGGGGCAATATACTTAGAAAACAACGTTGGATGTAAGCAACAGACTAACTTTGTCCTTGAGCTTCAATGAGGACCCGATGGTGCAAGGATGTTTTGGGATTAATTTTAGATCTAAGCGATTATCTCTGAAATAGATTTAGACATTTTTTCCTAAAATTATCGTCATTATGTAAGGGTACGTTGCAAATATTTTCGTTTTTTGTGCAGTATGGATAGCCGTCGGTTTTTTCGTTGTTTAAGATACTGAAAAATACTGTGGGATTACTCTCTCTCTCTCTCTCTCTCTCTCATCTCTCTCGTCCTCTCTCTCTCTCTCTCATTATATATATATATATATATACTATATAATATATATATATATATATATATATATATATATATATATATATATGTATATATATACATAACATTATATAATAATTGATATGTATATATAATGTGAGTTTGTGTGTGTGTGTGAAATCAATAATGTTGTATCCAGGACGACTCGTTCAATCGATACTTATCGACGAACGCACAAATCCGTGTGATGGTTCCTCCAGTGCTTATCGACGGAGGCTGCACGCAAGAGAAATTTCTGAGTGGGGTTGGATGGAGTGCCTTCGTAAACATGGCATCTATTCCTGCTGGGGAAGGATCGATAGGTGCCTCATTATGCCACAGCACGCTACAAAAAAAAATCAAATTAAGTAACCGTCCTATTTATACAAGGCTACTGTATTACGCCCCATGATATGGTCGCCCTTAAAACTATATATAGAATATAGGAGGGTACGTAATTCTTTATTAGTGTATATTTTGGACGAAGACAAAAGTTTGCTGTCAGTAAGCTAAGTCATTTTGAATTCAACCGTTTTAGCAGTTTTCCATTTTCATGGCGAACAAATTTAATGCCGAGCGACATCCTGGAGGAATAATTATCGTACTGAACAGAAAGTTTTAATGTGAAATTCCTTTTTTATTCTAGAAAAATATTTGTGATGATCAAACACCACTTCAGTCTCAAAAGGCATTATGATCGGATGAGAATTTCCGACAGTTATCTATAATATGATATTGATCAGCAAAATATGACTTTATACAGGAAAATGACTGGGATCATGGTATTATGGCATGGATCTGGAGAATATGAATTGGATCAGGAAAATATGACTTGGATCGGGAAAATATGAGTTGGATCAGGAAAATATGACTAGAATCAGGAAAATATGACTTGGATCGGGAAAATATGAGTTGGATCAGGAAAATATGACTAGAATCAGGAAAATATGACTTGGATCGGGAAAATATGAGTTGGATCAGGAAAATATGACTAGAATCAGGAAAATATGACTTGGATCGGGAAAATATGACATGGACCAGGAAAATATGAATTGGATTAGGAAAATATGACCTGGATCAGGAAAATATGGCTTGGATCGGGAAAATATGACTTGGATCGGGAAAATATGACATGGACCATGAAAATATGAATCGGATCGGGAAAATATGACCTGGATCAGGAAAATATGGCTTGGATCGGGAAAATATGACGAGGATCAGAAAAATACGACATGGACCAGGAAAATATAAATTGGATCAGGAAAATATGACTTGGATCAGGAAAATGTCGAGAAGGACGGTCTGTTTCCCATTGGATATAAAATGAAAAAGATGACCAGGAATGTGAAAGAGATTTGTTCTAGTTATAAGTGATATCTTGCTACCTATAAGATTGCCAACAGCAATTACTTTCCTCCTTGTAACCTTATCCTTTGCCTTTGTTGGAGGGATGTAAAGATTTGACGGAATAAAGTTTTCACTTCTCTGATTGTTAATCGTCCCATTCACGAGAATAGTTAGAAACTTGAAGCTGCTATTACGAAATTTGTGGTAATTGTCTCGTATACTTCCTTTTTGTTAGAAGGGCAGTTTGAGCGAAGGAGTCTCTGAAAGCATCCATCCTTTTCTGAGGAATATAGATGGCGTGGGGGGTTGGGGTGGGGTCGGGGGTGGTAGGAATTTTCTCGAATTAAGCCAAGAGGAGGATTGACCGGAGGAAGATGGATGGACTCCGGCGATGATATTGAATTTATTCCGTGGAATATTGCAACTTCCTGTGATTTTTAAACCTTTATTTTTACTTTCCAGTTTTAAACCCATGGTCCTTGTGAGGGGGCAGTGCTGTCACTGCACCTCGCGTGACGCACTGTAGGCATTACTTGAGGTTCTTTGCAGCGTCCCTTCGACCCCTAGCTGCAACCCCTTTCATCTCTTTTACTGTACCTCCTTTCTTCTAACTAACTTTCCACCCTCTTCTAACAATTGCTTCATAGTGCAACTGCTTTGAGGTTTTCCTCCTGTGACACATTTCAAATCTTTTACTCTCAATTTTCCTCAAAGGTCCCAGCGCTAGGCCTTCGGCCTCAATCGTATATTCTATTCTATTCTAAACGTGAGTTGGCCGACTGTGTTTCCAGTGTGTGCATTGTGACTGTAGTTTTCCACTAACCTAGAGTTATTTTTTTTAAGTAGAATAGATCAGATTAAATTGGCTTTGGACCAGCCGTTGTTTTTTTATTAAGCTGGCCTTATGCCAGAACGGGCTCTTTTTCATAGAGCAGCCCGTAGATTTGGACCAGCACTGGTCCTGAACCTAAGTATTGAAGGGTACAGGAGGCTTGATGTGGAGTCCTCTATATCTGTAAACCAGCATGAGCCATAATTCCTTGAAAAGACTGAAAACCTAACAATTCCTTTCACTATAGTAGATTCACATCAACTGTGCATCTTACGACGCTCCTCATTGACTGTTGATAAGCCAATCAAAGGGATGAAAACTCTCAGTCTCTCTCGAGAGTTCACATAGGCAAGATGTATGTTCATCCTCTCGTGAGGAATACGAACATACATCCTGCCTATGTGAATTCTCTCGAGAGACTGAGAGTTTCTAGCTTTGTGATTGGCTTATCAACAGCCAATCAGGAGCGTCGTAAGGGACAGGCCTACACATCAGATGCACGGTCGATGTGAATCTACTATAGTTTCTGGTTATTCTTAGTATTGGAGCATTGAGCTGCAGAGGTTCAGAATTCTCTACGAACAAAGTGACTGACTGCCTGGTCGAGTTTTGGCTTTTGATAATGGCAACGATGGCATTTCTGTAGATCACTGTTCTAGAGGTAATTAAATATACCAGACCTGCTGGACACATGGTTTCTCGTTCTTCCTTTCTGTTTATATATATGTATACATATATATATGATTATATAAGTAATATATTAAATATATATATATAATATATTATACATAGTATATTATATATATGTATAATGTATAAATAGTATATATATCATATATACTAATATAATAATATATATAATATTAATATATATATATTATATATGTGTGTTAATATAATATATATATATATATTATATATATAATATATTGTGTGTGTGTTGTATCTATATATTATATATAAACAATATATAAGAATATACGGAATTTATAAATATAATAAATATATAATAATAATAATAATGTATATCTAATGTTATGTTATATAATTATATCTATATATATAATATGTGCATATAATATATATATATATATATATATAATTATATATATATGTGTGTAATCTATGATATTATATATTATAATATAATATATATATATATAAACCAAGTATATATAGAATTATAATAATACATATTATAGTTATATATATAGTTTTTTATATATTATATTATTTATATATTATATATATTATAATTGATAATAAGTATGTATGTATATACTAATGTATACTATATGTATAGTATAATATTATTATATATGTGTGTGTTTGTATATATATATAATGTTAATATATATGTATATATATATAATAACATTTATATTACTATATATATATAAAATTGTATATAATATATACACATATATATACACACATATATAATACAATATATATGTTAATCTATAAGTATATATATGTGTAATCTATATATAGTATACTATGTATATATATATAATTATATATCATATATATATATATATATATATATATATATATATATATATATAAACGTGTTTGTGTGTGTAAAAGTGTCAACCTTTACTCAGAATTAAACGTCTAGAAACTTTCTTTGGTTAGTAATTCTCGTTTAATAATAGAATCATTGCAATAATACTCTTGAGTCAAAATGTGATACATTTTAAGTGAGGAGGCAACCATCTTCCTTGGAAAATAATGAAAAAAGAAGAAAGTCAGTTTCGTATGTGACTGAAACATTCGGAGTCTTTCTTTCCCTCACAACTAATATGAAGAGCGAAAGTCTTTCTTCTCGATTAATATCGAAAGGGGGTCTTTCATTCGATCCGTTCATAGATGTCTATGTCGTATTAGAATTTCGCGGGACGAGTGACGTGGGACAAAAGGATCCAAGAGCGTTATGAAATTGTCTCAAACACGACCCTCTCTCTCTCTCTCTCTCTCTCTCTCTCTCTCTCGTTACGAGGTTTATTACATTAGCTCGCTGGTGGGCTGGAGGGGGAGGTGGGCGCCACTTTTCATACATGACTTCGACGGCGAAAAGGGAAAACAAAAAATGAATGTCCGTTTCACTTTTTAGAGTTTCGTCAAATACGTGGGACATATTAAAATAGCAGTAAAATCTCTACTTTTTTCTCCTCTGCGAGGGAAGTTTTTTTCTTCTTTTTTCCCTTAAAAGTGCAACAGCTTTTTATCACTTAGCAGAAATGAAATTGGCATCGTATGTAGGTGGTTTTGTCCATCTCGTCGTTGAGTGGGACTTCAATGTGTACGTCAATTGGTGTGGAAAGGAGGGGGAGGGGGAGAGGAGGACCAAGAGAAGAAGAAGGAAGGGGAGGAGGAGGAGGAGGAGGAGGAGGGTAATGATACTTCCCAATCACCCCTTAGGAGACTTTTGAGATTCATACGAAAGGATTCTGGCCGGATTGTGCCACCGCCAAGCGGGGGAGTTGGGGTGGTGGGGGTGTTGGTGGGGGGGGGAGCGGTTCTTTAAAGCTAATGGCAAGAACGAGACGGCCGTTTGCTTTTGTGAGGTTCATTTTTATTTTCTTTTTAGCTACGGATGGATCTTTCATATCTAAGAGTTCCTTTCTCTTCGTGTTTCAAATTCCTCCTCTCGTCCTCCCAGCCCCCACTTCTTATTTTGGGGGAGGGGTGTCTTTGTCCAGCACTATTTCCTTGATGTTCGGGGCCTTTCACTCCCCTCCCCTCCTCATCCCCTCTCCTCCTCCACTTCCCCTACCCCCCCTCCTCCTTCCCTTCCCTCGCCCTCCCTTCCCCTTTTCCATCGGCACCGCACCTCCTCTGCATTCTTCTATACGTCCCATATACTATCTACTAGTGCATTCCATATAGCCAAAGTACACTCTCTATGGGCTCCCTTTATTCCTGTTTTTTTTTTTTTTTTTTTTTTTTTTTTTTTGAGCTGATGCCGTTGCTTCTTTTGTGCACCCTTTTTTTATGTGAAGGCAAAGAGTAATATCGAAGGTCCGTCTCCTCCTCCTCCTCCTCCTCCTCCTCCTCCTCTGACAGGAGAGGACCTCCTTTCCTTTCTAAACTCGACGTGCCACCGTTGAGTCTCTCAGGATCACGAAGATCTCTTGGTTATTTATGTTTTCGATTTCCAAGATGGATCCTGATGGACAGAGTATCTTGGTCTTTTTCGATCACGTCATCCTACTACTTCCTCTCCCTTTGGCCAATCGTGACTGTTTGGAAGTAGCTTTCATTCATGAATTGAATTACTCTGTCTTTAAGAGTCCTTATGGAGTATTAGTAACTGATTACATATCCAATTGAATGCGCCGTGAATACGATTAAATTTGCGTGATGGAAAGCTCCTTATTTGATCCTGAAATATACATTTTTGTCGTGCTAGTATGTGTGTGCTTCATTCATAAATACATAAATATACTCACAGGCATATTTCTACGCACGTCTATATATATATATATATATATATATATATATTATATATTATAATATATATAATATATATAATATATATATACATATGCACAATAAGGCCATATCTTTTTTCGTGTAAGACAATTGAGAAGAGAACTTGTCATAAATTACCAACGGATTGATGCTTTACTATACTTACGATTAAATGAAGGGTCAGCCATGTAATTATTCCACAGGTGTTATAAAAGGACTATTATTTGGGAGATTAGTCTCTCTCTCTCTCTCTCTCTCTCTCTCTCTCTCTCATCTCTCTCTCTCTCTAACTATTTACTTTTTTATTTCGCCTGTTTCTCTTGCGTTACCCCCTTCTTCGATCTCCCATCACATAGCACTCTCTCTCTCTCTCTCTTCTCTCTCTCTCTCTCTCTCGATAGATCCTCAGTGTCCAATAACGGTCTCCTTCGCTTTGGTGTTTAATGAATTGCGTTTATGTCATTGGGAATGAATGCCCTAGCTGGGTAAATAAATACGTCTTTTGCTATTGTCTTATGAAATGGTTGCTTGGTTTCGTTTCTAATGCTTCGTCACTGTATTGTTAATGGTGGTGGTATTTGTAGATTTTTTAATGATACTCAAAAGCTGCACATGTTAATATACATACATACATACATACATACACACATACACACACATACATATATATATATATATATATATATACATACATACTATATATATATAATATATATATACATCATATATATATATATATATATATATATATATATATATATATATATATACAAACATTCATGCTATTGTTTATATATTAGACTGTAAAAAATGTTTCTGTTACAACAGAATTCCATCTAATAAATATATATACACACATATATATATATATATATATATATATATATATATATATACATATATATATACAAACATTTATGTTATGTTTATATATATGACTGGTAAAAATGTTCGGTTACAACAAGAATTCCCATTTAATAATATATATATATATATATATATATATATAGATATATATATATAATATATACACACACACATAACGTATGTATGTAAATACCCATTGAATTATGGCCCTTTATTTCCATTATTTTGCAATGTTATGTAAATACCCATTGAATTATAGCCTTTATTTCCATCATTTCGCAATGTCAGTATTCTGTTTGGTCATGATGCACAGGTGCTTACAGTTCGTTTTGTTTTTATTTACAGCATCACTGGAGACGAAAACTCTTGGTATTTTGAAAAGCCGAGTTAAAAAAATAAATAAATAAAAGAATATAATTCCATAAGTTTCCAATTTTTTAAGTTTTGGTAATTGGCTGGGTTTTCTGCAGTTGATGCCACGGGTCGTTGAACACACAAACACACACAGACAAAGCACTCACACTCGCAAACACACACGCACGCACACGCACACAAACACACACAGACAAAGCATTCACACACACAAACACACACAAAGCTAGCGATGTAGGGAGGAATTACGTCAATATTGTTTTGTTAATAGATTCGGTTCCACACACACACAAAAACACACAAACGAAGCCTTTACAAAGACACGCACATATAAAGCACTCGCACACGCTAGCGCACACAAAGCAAGCGATGGAGGGGCAGATTTCCGTCATTGTTTGTGAATAGATTCTGTTCCATTACTCCTCCTCGAAGGTTTTCACCAGTTGCCAACGTTTGGGGATTTGGAAAACAATTGCTTTGGCCTTCTTTTTTATTCTTGTTTACTTTTCTTGTTTTTTGCTTCTGTTCGTTTTGATCTTCGGTATATTAATGTTTGTATTGTGTTTGAACATTTTATTGTAACCCATTTAAGTGGTCATTTTATTATTTAATGTTGTTATTATTGGAAGCGCTAATGATTTTCATTTTTTACTTTTATCTATAATTATTATTGTTGACATTGCTCATATATTTTTTATTCCATATTATTATTATTACCATTGTTTATTGTTTTTATTTTTATTTTTATATGTAAATATTGATATTAGCAATGCTTATTATTTTTATATTTATTTTTGTTTGATATTACTATTATATTGCATGACTTATAATTTGGATACTGAATTGTATGCAATATTACTACCATTGGTATTGCTTATTATTTTTCATTTGCTCTCATTATTGGCATTGTGTATTTCGTTTTTAGTAATTGTGTTTGATCTCATTGTTGGCATTTCCTATTTGATTTTTTATCTTAATTTTACTTGACCTCATTATTGACATTGCTTCTTTTATTTTTATTCTTATTTTTATTTGACATCATTATTGGCATTGCTAATTTTATTTATTCTGATT
>NC_061089.1:47163252-47165752 GCF_015104395.2 Macrobrachium nipponense | reverse complement strand
TCTTCAATTATCGATGCATTTTTATATTCATAAGAACACTAGTACCATTAATTTATGTTTCTGTAGTAAATATTGCATCTTTGTTTTGCACGGTGAAATCTGCTGAAAGCTGAGAGTACTGAAAACCACCTTTAAAAAAAGAGTCCTTATTGAATTATCAACATCTTTTTTTATTCTTCCAGAATATTCTCACCTTCTACTTTTCGGACGTTTGAGTAGGAAAATATCTCAATTCTCCTGGTTTATATACTCTATTGATGATTAACATAATTTCACATTTGAGTTCTTGATAGCCGAGGGATTCTCTATCTTTTTCTGATGATAAAACTTTTACTCTTGTTTCCAAAGTTTACATCCTTAGAACACTTTCACGCGTTTTAAAATTAACTTTCAAACAAGTTTAATTTAACACGCAACAAAGACGATAAGGAAGCTTATCATAAGATATTTCGGTGACGGTGGCTACGTGGTATTTTTTGCAAAGAATTATATTATTGTAAGTTCTTCTTCATTTCCTCGTGGTTACAGTATAATTCTGTCTCAAGAGACTGAATATATTACCTCTCATCTTGCTGCGTTATGGACTGTCATATATTTCAGTAAGCCATGAAACAGAGACTCTCTCTCTCTCTCTCTCTCTCTCTCTCTCTCTCTCTCTCTCTCTCTCTCTCTCTCTCTCTCTCTCTCTCTCTCTCAATGTGTGCTGCATTTTTGCTAGAATTTGGAAAATATATGTTTTGAATTAAGGCTTAAACATTTATGAATGTATGTTTGTATGCGAGACAGACAGACAGACTCTTCTTAATGCATACCGATAATTTTTTCTTGTTCGCTCCGCTGAAAATATGATCACCGCTTGATAAACTTTACAAAATTGGATTATTAAACTTCTCGTTTTAATCAAGAGTTTCTCTGGCCTCCTCTCTGCCTCCCTGCCTATTTTTACTTACTCTGAGAGTAAGCCTACAAACTACTTTTTGTTGCTGCTGCTGTTGATGTTGTTGTTGGAGAGATAGGAAAGGTATATGGAAGAGCCTAAAAAGGTCTGAAAATGGACCGGACATTTATGATTTACTTATGTGAATTAAAATGTAAAAAATAATGTGCATGTTAAACAGTACAGAAGTTATTTCTAACAAAATATAGCATATTTACTTTATTTTCCGTTGGTGAAACAAGGCTCTATTTGACCGCAGATTTTAGCGCGTTTCAATTTATTTGCAGTAGTAAATTCAGGCTATGTTTATGTTCAAATATTTTTCCCCCACTT
Organism: Macrobrachium nipponense; assembly: GCF_015104395.2. NCBI lineage: Eukaryota > Metazoa > Arthropoda > Malacostraca > Decapoda > Palaemonidae > Macrobrachium > Macrobrachium nipponense. The sequence goes on along the minus strand of NC_061089.1, from coordinate 47,164,482 downwards.
ATAACTGAGAATATATGAATGTACTTAATTTGTGCCCTTTTTATTTAGATCCTTGATGTTAGTATAAGTAGTACTAAGAATGAGTATTAATTACAGACCATTTCACGTTAAGTTAGGAATGATGTTTACAACTTATGAGTGTACGCGTCCCAAGTAAGCTGAAGGTCGAATACCGCCTTGCTGTGGGAAGACTTGCTGCTGGTTTTTGTAGTGATAAAATTGGTCTGCCAACGAAGACGGCATCACCTCCCCCAACCAAGTTAACTGGTGCCCAGGTAACATAGCTGATGCAACGGCTGGATTAATGGCATTTGGTATTGCGTGGTTTTGCCATGTTGTTGCTCGTTCACTCTTTTAGCCTTCACGGCTTCACTTAGGTTTTTACATTTTTTTTAGTTAAGTAAGATCCACAACGGATTGAGTTATAAGACTTCTTGTGCATTAGGAATATATTTGCTAAAAAAAAAAAAAAAAAAAAAAACTCGAGAGCTTTCGTCGAACTATACGAATTTGTTTACAAAACTGTTGGTGGACAAGTCCACAGTGATTGAATGAAAACTCTAATTTTATATACTATATACTATATATATATATATACATATATATATATATATATATATATATATATATATATATATATATATATATATATATATATATATATATATATAGGGTAAGTCCGGGATAGATGGCCATAGTTTTTTCAACCCCCCAAAAGTACTATTTTTTCTGTCAATATTTCCAAAACAAAATCACAGCCGTTTCTTCAACGCATAAGCTTGCCATAGCATAAATGGTAACCAATAGATATGTCATTAAGTAACCATAATACTTAATTTTTAAAATCTGTTCGTGGGCCATCTGTCCCGAGGTGTCCGGGAGAGATGGCCACAGATTTGTGGGATAGTTGGCCACACCATTATTTTAAGTTAGATGGGAAACGTCTAGATATAAACATGATAATTGAGGGGATATACAGTATACATAGACTTATGACTTTTAAAAAGTACTTTAATGCCAGTTGTATCCTTATTGCATGATAAAAATTAAAACAGATGTAGGCCTAGTTAGACAGAACAAAAATGAAAATAGAACTGTATTCCTTATAATAGAGCACATCAGTGTTTGCATAATTCAGTGAAAACATAATTAAGAGCAAATGGAAAAGTATCAAACAGAACAAACTTAAACAAAACAAAGAATGAAAATTTAGTTTTTAAATTTAAATTT
>NC_061089.1:47130752-47155752 GCF_015104395.2 Macrobrachium nipponense | reverse complement strand
TCTACTTTCCAGAGAGACTCGGGAACTATGATACCTCGATTATTCATTACTTGTCAGAACTCATAAGAAGTGTTTGGATGTGCGTCCCCGTGGGTGTGAGTGTGTTTGTGTGTGTGTGCGCTCCTGTGTACTTGTTTGTCTGGTGATTAGAGGCCATTTTGAATTATATATCTCTTAGTTGTTATCATAACTAGCCCCATCTAGTGATTCCTGCCTTAATCCATTGTCTTTATCTTCTAAGGTCACGATTTTAGCCACATGTGGTTATACTATAAATAAGAAACAAAGTATTATAGTTCCCTATTTTACTTCATAGTTGGAGGTAGATAGGCAGACAGATAGACAGACAGATCGCTAGATATAAGTCTAATATTCTATTCTGTTTAATTTGGGAATATCACTGAAAGGGAGTTGTAACTGATAAAAAGATTCGGAACCAGGGAATCTCGAACGCCAGACGGTGCGGATCGACTATAGTAGATTCACATCAACCGTTATTTTGATGTCTAGGCCAATCCCTTACGACGTTCCTGATTGGGTTTTGATAAGCCAATCACAGGGCTGGAAACTCTCAGTCTCTCGAGCGAGTTCACATGGGTAGGATCTCGGTTCCACCGCTCCTGAAAGACTTATCCATCAGGAGAGGTGGAACATGGATCCAACCCATGTGAACTCTCGAGAGAGACTTAGTTTTCATCCCTATGATTGGCTTATCAACAGCCAATCAGGAGCGTCGTAAGGGACTGGCCCAGACATCAAATGCACGGTCGATGTGAATCTACTATAGTTTCAGTGACTCTGGCAACCACCCGGCTGTCAAAAGGGGTTATAAGTGGATACCGACTCTGCCACACACATGCCCCTCGAGTGAAGGTATTGTCCAGGCCTTGGGTATTTGTTACTTAGCAAGTATAACGAGACAGACGGGGGTTACACGTACGTCTGCCTGAGCACTCTATGTTCTCGTGTCATAAGTATGCGTAGGCCAACCAACACACATCTCGTTTTGTGTGTGCAGTAATCATTGTCATCATTCGGAATCCAGTCATAGTCTTTGTGCGTTAGTGACAAGCAAGCACCATCTATGAATTCTTCCGCGGTGCATCAAAACTCTCTTAATTAGGGAAGGGACGAGAGAGGTCATGTAACGTTGTATTTTATAACTTCTTTCGCCGTGGTTATAGGACTAGCGGGTGACGGAGCGCAAGAGCCGGCTAATGTGGGCTTGTGCGGACAGGCCAAAGCTAATTTGATGCTCGTTTTATCCTAATCCTTTAAGTGCGGATTAGGGCAAGCAATCCCCCTTTGGGCGTTGAGAGAGGAGGGCTTGGGTTATGTGTGGGCGTTGGGGAATCGAGGTGGGATGGTTGGTGAGGGCGTGTGGACTATTAATTAAGAGCGGAAGGGTTACCGATACGACACTTAAATTGTTATTTTGGTCTTTGTGAACGTGACCTTAGAAGGGTGTGGCAGATTTGTAATTCATCGTCTTTTTCTATTATGTTGTATTTTTTCTAACGATTTCTTAAAACATTCTTTCCTCTCTTACCTGTGTTTTTTTATATTTACTTATTTATTTATGTGTTTACCTGTTTTTTCCGTTTGTTTATTCTATTGAATTTGAAACTTTTTTTTTTTATTTGGGGAACTTCATGTTAATATTAAAACCGAAATTTTGTCTCCTTTGTGCACCTGTTCATGAACCCTCGTGCAGTACACGAGGGCCAATGAAAACCAAGAACTGGGTCGTGTACTGTCTTAAATCCCGATGTCTTTAGAAGGAGCAGAAAGACAGATTTCTCAGTTCTTAAGTCTCACGGCGCATGCTGCCTCATAGAATGCGCGATTTCTGTCGCAGTAGATCATTCTTGTCACTCCTTGGGTATTTCCTTGTGACTAGTGACCCCATGACAAACAACTTTTCACTTTTTACTGGTTTCAGAAATTACTTGTGAAACAACTCTGAGTTTCGTGGTTATTCGTGGCGTGTGATGAAGTCCTGCTCGGCCATGGAAGTGATTCTTTGTGTGCGTGTGTGTGTGTGTGTGTGTGTGTGTGTAACAGTAACACACTCTCTCCTGTATATTCTAAAAGAAAGAAAAGGACCTTATCCCTTCGAAAACTCAATGAATATAATTCCCAGATTTGTCTGGTCTTCAAAAACTAAAAGAATATAAATTATTTCCCAGATTTTTCTGGTCTTCAAAAACTAAAAGAATATATTTCCCAGATTTTTCTGGTCTACGAAAACTGTGAATATATTTTCCAGATTTGTTTGGTCTTCAGATACTCTGTAAATATACTTTCCAGGTTTGTCTTGTCTTCGAAAACTCTGTGAACATATTTTCCAGATTTGTCTGGTCTTCGAAAATTCTGTGAATATCTTTTCCACATTTGTCTAGTATTCAAAAACTCAATTAATATATTTTGCAGATTTGTCTGACCTTTGAAAAAGGTGAATATATTCCCCATGTTTGTTTGATCTTCAAAAACTCAGTGAATAGGTTTCTCAGATATATCTGATCCTCGAAAATTCAGTGAATATATTACTCAGATTTGTCTGGTCTTCGAAAACTCTGTGAATATACGTATTTCCCAGATTTGTCTGGTCCTCAAAATCTCTGCCATTATATTTTCCAGCTAGGTCTAATCCTCAAAATCTCAATTGATATATTATTCAGATTTTTCTGGTCTTCAAAAAGTCAGTGAATATGATCCCCAGATATGTCTCATCTTCAGAAATTCAGTGAATAGATTACTCAGATTTGTCAGGTCTCCAAAAACTCAGTAAATATGTTTTCCAGAAATGCCTGGCCTTCAAAATCTTCGTGAATATATTCCCAGATTTGTCTGGTCTCAAAATCTCAGTGATTATATTTTCTAGATTGGTCTCGTCTTCAAAAACTCAACGAGTATATATATCTCAGATTTGCCTGGTGTTCCAAACTCAGTGAATATAATTCCCAAATTTGTCTGGCCTTTATAATTATGAAAATGTGTTTGAACAATCGACCGAGGGAATAATGACGCATAAAAGGAGAAGCAAAGGAAAAATGACTTTTCAGGATTCCATATGGAAGGATTACGTGGAGGATAGAAGTATGAAGGAGTACTTGGCCCTCTAAACCTGTTGATTTATGCAGGAACATTTTCGTGAACAAAGTAAAGATTCTGATGTTTTCATGAGAACGTTGTTCTTCAAATACATGTCAAGATGTTGATTTTAGTGTTGCTGTTCAAAATTACAGAGAGAGAGAGAGAGAGAGAGAGAGAGAGAGTAAACAGTCAGTGTGGCACCCCCTCTGTTTTCTAGTTCGTTACCCAACGCATACCAAGATGGTTTGTTACGTCAGAAAAAACCAACATAATTTAGGGTCTCGGTAATAATTCATCCGTCGTGCAAAGGTGAAGATACACTTACATTGTCCAAATGCCTTCTTATTTAGTTGTTATTTATTCTTATTTTCCCGTTATATTTTCCTTTTTCAGTACCTGTCAGTATGGATGATTAAGTAAAAATAAAAAGAAAATCTGTTTTGAAGATAATTAAACTAATTATCTGGGACATGAAATTGCAATCTAGGTAGATAGACACGCTAAAGTTCAACCTTTTATGTAGACTATATACTAGCGGCTGCGTGAAACATACTCAGGTTCCACAGCAATTGGATGTTATCTGTTCATTTATTAATTTGTTTTAACTGCCTTTAATTACTTCTTTCAAATGAACACCATATTCTTTGGAAGCTTGAATTTCAAGTCATTGGCCTCTTTGGTGGGCTTGTTCTATATGAATACGGTTCATTTTCTGAATAATAATAATAATAGTATTGCATTTCAGTATATTCATGTTAGCTGCTATTTCATCTAGATGGTTTATCATTGGGCTTGAAGTGGTTGCCTTATTTTATTTTTTTTACCGTGATAATCATTCTGATCTTTTGTGTTATTTACACACTTTTAATTATTTCTATTTCTTGTGCTATTTATACTGTTAATAGATTCTAAAAGCAACAATGTTTTTTGCATAGCAAATGAACATCAACATTTGACTTCTAACGAAAAACATCGTTTCCACTTTGTTCCACACTCGATGTCACAGGTGTCTTGACACTGTAACTTTAAGGAATCATTTTGAGATAATAATTGGGCTTCAATTATGAAGTAGAAGTTAATTATCGCCGTGGGCGTTCCGTAAAAAGAGAGAGGAGAGAGAGAAAAAAAGAAAAAGGGTCTTTTTAAAAGCCTCTCCCGCCATTAGTCAGTATTGAGATATTCTCAGAAAAAAATATAGAGATTTTTTCTAGACTTCCAAAAAGAAAGGATGGCCTCTCTACTCTGGCGTCTATAAAGAAGCACTTTTGTTATTTATGTTCACACACGTTAAATGTTCTTTTGTACGTAAGGATATACACACACACACACACACACACACACATATATATATATATATATATATATATATATATATTTATATAGTATATATATATGTGTGTGTTTGTGTGTGTGTGTGTGTGTATGTATGTATGTATGTATGCATGTATATATATATAGATATATATATATATATGGTGTGTGTGTGTGTGTGTGTGTGTGTGTTTATATATACATAATCTGAAAAAAAATTATAAAAAGAAAAGTCACTAGTTTTGGGCGCATATTTCCACTACCACTGTAATGGCTTGAGTATTCAAAATGATTGATACGTGCTGATATATCCGGTAATGGTCTCTTTAGCGTACGGGATACAACTAAATGAAATACTTAACAATCGTCCAAAGCCCGAAAAGATGGCGAAATATATATATAAGAATAATGTGTATTTTATCTATGTTTAGAGTGAATTTCTCTTGGTTTGTCACTGCAAAATGTTCATTTGGAGCATCTCTATTTACAGAAAAGAAAGGTCGAGAGGATTTTATCGGATCATTTCCAGAATTTACCTCTGAATGCACCACGGTTTGCAAGACATCAAAATAGAATTTCCCGGAATCAATCTCAACATCCATTTTCGTATGGTTTTAACCAGTGTTCTTTTATGTTCATTATGTAATGAAATGTTCACATCTACGCACGCACTAATTATGTACATATATATTATATAATATATATTATATATAATATATTTATATATATATATATATATATATATATAATTATATATATATATGGATATATTATATATAATATGTATATGCATGTGTATACTATATATAGATAGTATTTTTATATATGTATATATATAGTTACATATATATATATATATATATATATATATATATATATATATACACACACATATATATGTATATATATATATATATATATATATACACACACACATCAGCGTGGCGTGAAGGTGGACCATGGAAACATCCTAAATCATCATAAATCTTTATTTCCTATGTTTCGTAGGGAATCTGTTAAATAATATAATTAAATTACTAATAATAATAACTCTTAAAATCAATACAATTCATAAATTATAACAGAATAAAAAAGGACAAAGAAACACAGAAACAATATATGTATATATATATATATATATATATATATATATATATATATATATATATATATATATATGTATATATAATGTGCGTATGGTACTAGTAATGAGGTGAGATTTGGGAGAGCCACAATTATGTTTTTTGAAACGGAAGATATTAATTTTCTCTTTTCACAAAGAAGTCTTAAAGTATATGATTGAACCGAAAAGGATTATGTTAATGATTAAATGTATAAGAGTATTACTGGAATATTTTTTTTAATTGGAAGGAACGTTTCCCTACTTAATAACTCAAAAATAAAAAAATAAAAACGATATTATCCTTCGGAAAGAGGCTTAGAAGTGTAACTTCATAACGCAGGGAAGTAGAGTTTTACTGATTGTTTACATGAATTTATTAGGTATTTTCTTTTTTATTAAGGTTTTCTGTTTCTTCGATGCCTGCTTGTAATCTGCGGTAGTTTTTGGTTGTTAGTGTCCACTTACATCTGTTGGTTAATAATAGTAATAATGATAACTAGAGGCTGAAGTAGCTCCAGGACTCATGCAGAAGAATGTGCTCCTAAAAACAGCGCACATAGTAAGAAAAGTGATGGACTCCTAAGGAGGCAGGATGCAACCGGAACCCCACACAATAAACACCACCCAACCGAATGGAGGTCTGTGATAGACCAAAAAATAGAAAATAAATAATAAATGAATAATAATAATGATAATACAAATTTAAATAATAAAATTATGATTTTTTTTTCTTTTTTTTTTTTTTGCTCCATCAGTCCTCCAATTCGACTGGGTGGTATTTATAGCGTGGGGTTCCGGGTTACATCCAGCCTCCTTAGGAGTCCATCCCTTGTCTTACTATGTGCGCTGTTTTTAGGAGCACATTCTTCTTATCATTATTATTATTATTACGCTATTGCGATACACACGATAGAATAAACGCCCTTAATAAAGAAAGAGCATATATGTATATATATATTTCTACTTTTCTCACAGTCATATATATATATATATATATATATATATATATATATATATATATATATATAAATATATATTTCTACTTTGCTCACAGTCAAGAATGCGCTGAAGCGTTGTCGGTGTTTCTAGCGGCGATGTCAAATTAAAAAAGAATAGTCCATCCCCCCCTTTAGTAGTTGGGGTTGAAAGTGACGGTTGAAAGCGAAGGTTGAAAGTGGGGATTGAAAAGGGAGTTGAAAGGGCGATTGAAAATGAGCGTTGAAAGTTAAGGTTGAAAATTGGGATTGAAAATGCGGTTTAAAAGTGAAGGTTGAAAGCGAAGGTTGTAAATGGGGATAGAAAATGGGTGTTAAAAATAGGGATTGAAAATGGGTGTTGAAATTTAAGGTTGAAAGCGAAGGTTTAAAATGAGGATTGAAAATGGGGGTTGAAACGGAAGATTGAAAGCAAAGGTTGAAAATGGGGATTGAAAATGGGCTTTGAAAATTGGGATTGAATAAGGGGGTTGTAAATGAATTTTGAAAGCGAAGGTTGAAAATGTGGATTGAAAATAGGGGTTGAAAATAGGGATTGAAAATGGGCGTTGAAAGTTAAGGTTGAAAGCGAAGGTTGAAAGTGTGGCTTGAAAGTTGGATTGAAAGTAGGGTGGGGAGCTTTGGGTGAAGTGGAGATTGAAAGTTGGGATTAAAGGTTAAGGTTGAAAGCGAAGGTTGAAAGTGTGGCTTGAAAGTTGGGGTTGAAAGTAGGGTGGGGAGCTTGGGTTGAAAGTGGAGATTGAAAGTTGGGATGTCGGAACGTGATAGGTAACATCATCATACGAGTTTATCGATCAGTCTGACAGCGATGGTAATGATGATGATGGTGTTGATGTTGGTAGTTGGGAAGAGAGAGAGAGAGAGAGAGAGAGAGAGATGGTCTCCTCTTCTTCTCCGTCATCTTCTTCTTCCTCTTCATCTTCTTCTTCTTGCTGAGGCGTTGTGATTGATGAACACATGGCGTCTGTGATTGGATAGATCTTCCTTCCTTGTCAGGAATGTCCCCTCCCCTGCACATCACCTCCCACTTCTCCTCCCTTACCCTACCAATCCCCTCTCCATACCCCTCCCCCTCCCCATGCAACCACACTTCGCCTTAGATATTTTTCTTTTAGCTGTATATATATATATATATATATATATATATATATATATATATATATATATATATATATATATATATATATTTATATATATATATATATATATATATTTTATATCATTTCACCAGTGGCCCCTATATACACATGCAGAATAAAAAGTGCCTCTTTGGGACGGCACATAACGTTTCTCTGAGGTCAGGACTTCTCGCTTCGACCGTCTCTCGTGTTAAAGTCATTTGTGTAATATAAATTTAATATAACAAATATTATATCCGTAAGTGTCATAAAATTTGAATGTTCAAAATATAAAGGTTGTTGATGCAAACCAATGTTAATGGTATGTTTTTCTCTATTATCAACTCGGAAATCATCGTCAACCTAATTTACAGTTTACTTATTCAAGAAGAGGGTAAAATAAATATAATTGGAAAGTATAGCATTCTTCGTACCATTGCTTCGTGTAAAAACAACAAGAAAGAAAAAAAAGACACATTGTTTATTTAGTTTTACAAATTAAAAATATGTTTTATGGTCGGCTCACTAGAATAAGTCACTGGAGTTGTGACTTTATGAAGTCGGTGTCTTTCATCTCGGTTTAATTGAAAGTATGGCATCCTCCTTACCCTTGTTTCGTGTAAAAAAAATTGTTTATTTAGTTTTATGAATTACAAATATATTTTTTATGGTCGGCTCACTAGAATAAGTCACCGGAATTGTGACTTTATGAAGGCAGTGTCCTTCATCTCGGTTTGCTTGACTTGCTGAAGTTGCGTCATAACATGTAAGTTTTTATACCGAGTTTCGACCTAGGTCAGGAGGCTATTATCACGCCCTTTTGTAACGTTCTTATTTAAGCTATTTTCGTCAGCATTGATTTTTAGAGCCTTTTGTGTGTTTTTTTTTCAGTGGGAAGTCATTCTTTTATCTTTGAAGCTTTTTTTTTCGTTTGGCAGAATCTTTGCTGGGTATCAGGAATAAGTCTTTGAGATTAGATATGAATGAGCATCAGTCGTTTACATTTTGGAATTATGAACCAAACCCTCAATAATCAAGAACACGCAGGTTATCTATCAATAAGAAGTTTTTACTGATACCTTTTGGTTTTGAGGCCTAATTATAGCCCATTGCAACTCATACAAAGCCCAACTATTTGTTACGACTTTCAGTAATGTAGGTATTTATTTAGAGCAAAGCCAGTATCCAAATGACCAATTGCCTGTTTTAGTTTTCTGTAAAAGAAAACTATTGTGCCAGTTTTATCTGTCCGTCCACACTTTTTCTGTCCGCCCTCATATCTTAAAAACTACTGAGGGTGGAGAGCTGCAAATTGGTCTGTTGATCGTCCACCCTCCAATCATCAAACATACCAAATTTCAGCTCTCTGGCCTCAGTAGATTTTATTTCATTTAAGGTTCAAGTTAGCCCTGATCGTGCATCTGGCACCACTATATGTGCCAACAATACAGGCCATCACCGGGCCGTGGCTGAAAGTTTTATGGGCCGCGGATGAGAGTTTCATAGGCCGTGGCTGAGAGTTTCATACTGCATTATACGTCGTACAGAAAACTTGATTGCGCCGAAGTTGAGTGCGGCAAAGGAACTTTTTTTTTTTTTTCAAATCTCCTGGCTAGGAGTCTGTATTAGGCACTGACAACTTTCCTCAAAGTCACCACAAGGATTGAATAACTTCCTAAGCCCTGCTTATGTTTTATTTTCTTTCTATTTATTCGCTCTATTTTTCTCTTTTGAGGGACAATATCATACAACCGCTATCCTATCCTAGCCTTTGGAAATACACTTATGTATGTGTATATGGATTGAGTTCTTTACCATCAAATTTATTTTGTAAATTCGTTAATTTAATGTTATGATTAATCCAATGCATAAAAGTTCTAGCTACAATCTGCCTGAAAATCTATGCAATTCTTGATAAGACACGAGAAAAGAAATTTCCTCTATTCCTTTTATGCTTTATTTTGGGATATTTCAGTCTTTATAGATAACAGCAAGCTCCAATGCAATCAGATTTTGACAAGGTCTCGGAAAATCTCTCTCTCTCTCTCTCTCTCTCTCTCATGCCAACTACATGCTGCTGGGGAATGACATAAATAGTGCAGAGCAAGAAGAGGACCTTGGAGTCATTATTACCAAGGACTTAAAATCCACAAAACAGTGCATAAAACCAGAAAAGAAGGCACAGAAACTAGTGGAATACATAAAGAGGCAGTTCGAATGCAGAAACAAGGAAACGGTGCTGCAGCTGTACTACACTTCAATAGTTAGACCTCATCTTGAATAAGCAATACAGTTTTGGTCACCAACACTAAGAAAGGACATAAACAGATTAGAAGGGGTACAGGCAAGAGCCACAAAGATAATTCCATCCATCAGGCAAATAGGTTACCATAGACGACTAGAGAGCCTGAACACGTAGGGCTTAGAAACACGACGATTGCGAGGACAACTAATAGAAACATTCAATATACTAAAAGGCTTAACAAAAATAGATAGTAACCTATTTACGTTAAACGAAAACCAGTTAAGATATAATGGACGGAAAATAGAACTGACGAGGTACAACACATTTCATTGTGTTGAATTCTTAACATACAAGATATGTGACACATGGAACAAACTGCCACTAGAAGTTGTAAACAGCAGCAATGTGGAAGAGTTTAAAAGAAAGATAGATGAAATCATTAGATCACTTGATGAATAGTAAAACCTGTCCCTAGAGATAAGTGAGCACACGATGCCTCCTCGGATGGACTAATAATTATGTCTTGAGACATCCTAATCCTTACTTGTAACACTCTCTCTTTGCATTTATACAGAGAAAAACCAATCTCTCTCTCTCTCTCTCTCTCTCTCTCTCGGCGGGCGGACACAATGGCCAGCCAGCCGTGCAGAGCGACCAAAAGGTCACACTCGAAGTAATACTCTTGGAAAACGTGACCGTATCCAAACCATAATTAATCCTTGTCCGCAGGTGATATTGTTCGGGCAGTGTGAAAGATCTCTCTCTCTCTCTCTCTCTCTCTCTCTCTCTCTCGCTGAATACTTCAAAAGGTTCCTCTGGAACATCAGCGGCAACTTTAGACAGCCAGGCCAGGCCAGCAGGCATTTAAGGCCTTTTCGTGGTCACTCCGCTGGAACTTGGAAGGAGGGGGAGGGAGGAAGGGGGTGTCTGTGGTGTGTGTGTGTGCAATTTCTTTCTCTCTCTCTCTCTCTCTCTCGACAGAGAAATACAATTTCTCAGTCTCCCCCCTCTCCTCTCTCTCTCTCTCTCTCTCTCTCTCTCTTTCTGGACAGAGAAATGCAGTTTCTCAGACTCTTCCCCCTTCTCTCTCTCCCTCTCTCTCTCCTCACATTTTATATTCAACGCTTCATCTCCAATACGTACACACCATTCCTCATCAGCATGAAGATGAGAGATAATGACAGAGTAGCAAAAACAACAGACGGTATAGAGCGCATTTCATTCGCTATCTAGATTGGGGTGTTGCAAACGCATAATATATGGAGTAAGATGAATAAATTACGGATCTCTCTCTCTCTCTCTCTCTCTCTCTCTCTCTCTCTCTCTCCATATTTTTTTACATAATTTTTCTTTTATCTTCATGCGTATGAGCTGGAGCTAGATTGGAAGTTTTGTGTATTGAAATTTACATTCTCTCTCTCTCTCTCTCTCTCTCTCTCTCTCTCTCTCTAAATTGTCAAATCATGTTTCGCTATCTCGAAGCGTAAAAGTACATGCCAAATGTGAAGCATTTTAAATTGAAATTAACTCTTTATCATTTCTGTCAAACGTAATGTTCATATTTCCAGGACAGTACTCACTGCTATATCACAACTGTATTATATATTTTTTTAATTCGTATAGTTAGGAATAAATTCTTTTTATTCGTATTAACTCGTACAAGACTCATGCACGACGAGTACTCGCAGATTATGAACAGGTACGTAACTCTAAAACAAAGACAAAATAAATTCAAGTGCGAAAGTCATATCTCAACTCAACTTCTGAACTCGGAGGCTTGAACAGTTCACAAGAACACTTTGTCATGATAAAATCTACATGTTGCCAAGCGACCAACCAGTCACTCCGAATCTGAACGTCTTACTTGGAGATTAGAAGGAGTCTGGTGCCTTGTATTCTCTTACATTTGATAATTATGTTTGTGAGGTTTATATAGTCATCCATTAGAGGCAATTTAGAATTGTTTTATATTAAAAGTGTTAGATTTTGATAAATATGTTTATGAGGTTTATATAGTCATCTATTAGGGGCAATTTATGTTTTATATTAAGCGTTAGATTTTGGTAAATATGTTTGTGAGGTTATATAGTCATCCATTAGAGGCAATTTATGTTTTATATTAAAAGGGTTAGATTTTGATAAATATGTTTGTGAGGTTTATATAGTCATCCGTTAGCGGCAATTTAGAATTGTTTTATTGTTTTATATTAAAAGGGTTAGATTTTGATAAATATGTTTGTGAGGTTTATATAGTCATCCATTAGAGGCAATTTAGAGTTGTTTTTATTGTTATATATTAAAATTTTAGATTTTGATAAATATTTTTGTGAGGTTTATATAGTCATCCATTAGAGGCAATTTAGAATTGTTTTATTTTTTATATTAAAATGTTAGATTTTGATAAATATGTTTGTTAGGTTTATATAGTCATCCATTAGAGGCAATTTATGTTTTATATTAAAAGTGTGAGATTTTGATAAATATGTTTGTGAAGTTTTGTGTTGTCATTCATTAGACGCAATTTAGAATTGTTTTATATAAATGGTGTTAGATTTTAAATTTAGAATTGTTTTATATTAATAGTTTTAAATTTGATGTAGAGTTATCCATTACAGGCAATTTAGAATTGTTTTCTTGTATTATATTAAAACTGTTAGATTTTGATAATTATGTTTGTGAGGTTTATATAGTCATCCATTAGAGGCAATTTAGAATTGGTTTATTGTTCTATAATAAAATTTTGAATTTTGATAAATATGCTTGTGAGGTTCATATAGTCATCCATTAGAAGCAATTTGGAGTTGTTTTATATTAATGGTGTTAGATGTTGAATTTAGAATTGTTTTATATTAATAGTGTTAGATTTTGCTATAGATCTATTCATCACATGCAATTTAGAATTGTTTTATTGTTTCATATTAAAAGTGTTAGATTTTTATAAATATGTTTGTGAGGTTTATATAGTCATCCATTACAGGCAATTTAGAATTGTTTTATACTGTTGGATTTTGGTAATTATGTCAATTCGGAATTTGTTATCGTTAATAATGCTAGATCATTGTCTAGAATGATTTATGTATCTAAATTAATTTCTATGTCGTTATATGAAAACTTAGTTTTTTGGAGAGGACAACTGAGTTAGTATTTATATGTATATTTGACTATTGCATACAGTGTTAAGCCTTTTTCCGAAGCTGGTAACCTGAGGCATTAAAAGGGATCTTACTTTTCCCCGTAATAGCAAACAGTAAGAAAGCAAGTAAAAAATGCGCTGAAGTTACTTCGGCTCAATCGAATTTTCTGTATATCATATAATCAAGGCCACCGAAAATAAATCTATCGGTGGTCTCGGTATAATGCTTTATAAGCCGCGGCCCATGAAACTTTAACCACGGCCCGGTGGTTGTTTGACCTATATTGTTGTCGGGCGCGCAATTATGGCTAAATTTAACCTGAAGTAAAAAAAAAATACTACTGAGGCTAGAGGGCTGCAATTTGGTACGTTTGATGAATGGAGGGTGGATGATCAACATACCAATTTGCAGCCCTCTAGCCACAGTAGTTTTTAAGATCTGAGAGTGGACAGAGAAAATGGCGGACCGACAGACAAAGTGGGCACTGTAGTTTTCTTTTACAGAAAACTAAAATAGACAATTGGTTATTTGGATAATGGCTTTGTTCTAAATCATTTTTCCTGTAACTGGAAAAAAAATCAAATTACCGAAAACAACAACAACGCAAAATTAGTTGTTTCTCAAAGGAAATAAACGTGGTTGGCATGGTGATGACGTCCAACTCAGTGGTCGCGAGTTCGATTATCGGCCATTCCATTGAGGAGTGAGAGATGTGTATTTCTGGTGATAGTTCATTCTCGCCGTGGTTCGGAAGTCACGTAAAGCCGTTGGTCCCGTTGCTGAATAACCACTGGTTCCATGCAGCGTAAAAACACAATACAAACAAACAAATCAAAGGAAATAAATATATACATCTAGGTTTCAAGATGTAGTGTATTCTTGACACCAGGTAAATTCGGTAGATGCTTTTAAACTCTTCCAAACAGGAAGCGACAAAGAGGTGCCAAGCACAAAGGTATCGATTCCGTCGATGCGTAACCACGACCAGTCGCGCATTTGACTGCTTAATGGAAGAATGATGTCTTATTATTATTATTATTATTATTATTATTATTATTATTATTATTATTATTATTATTCCTCAATAGTTATTTTATGCTCGAGATTGGTTTAAATTTACTGTCTGCGTAATGTTTTTGTGTGTGTATTTGCAGATTTAACAAAACGTGTATGTTTAACATTTGCTTATTATATATATATATATATATATATATATATATATATATATATATATAATATATATATATATATATATATATATGTATGTATGTATGTATATATGTGTATATATATATATTATATGTATATTATTATACATTATATACTTTATAATATATATATAGATATATATATATGTATGGATTATATATTATATATATATATATATATAATATATATATACTCGTAGTGTGTGTGTAAAGAATTTAGACGAGCCCATCATGTATTGAAAGCATGTGACCAGAACCAAAAGTAAATTGACATAATTTTGCTCGAAGAACAGTGTCTTAAATCAGGTCATTGTAATTGCCAATTGCCGGTACAGTCATTTGTTTTCCCGTCTGTGGTGTGTGTGTGTGTGTGTGTGTGTGTGTAAGTGTGCTTGTTAGCAGTTTAAAAGTGAACACTTTTTAGAATTCTGATTGTCTGCAACGGTCGTAAGACCTTTAAAGATGACAGAGTGTGCTGTCTGAGCCCAAACATAAACATTGCTTATCTCGGGACATGATCAGGGCGAGAGGAGATATCCGCGCATATTGCGTATTATATTATGTACGACTGTATCTAAGGCAGTCTTCGTAGACTTTGCCCGTGACGGGGCAAGCTTTCGGTTTGGTTGATGTCTTTAAAGAAAACTAAAAAAAAAACATTTTAATTCTGTATTTAGAATCTCGGCGTTCAATCTCAAGCTAGTACAGGCAATTAGTAGTGCAGAGGTGATTCAGAAGTACATTTATTCAAAAACTTTCGGATATTTTATTTGACAGCAAATTTTATCAAGGACTAAGTTGTCGAATTTTCATTCGGTATATATTATATATATAATATATATATAAATATATATTATCTTATATATAACTCTTTGTGGTTAATATGCATGTTAAGTGCTATTTGTAAATGCTTTTATATATTTTCTTATCTTTTATGTAATCCCCATTACTTTGAATTCTAGACTGGATGTTGTGTCACCAAATTTTAGCCAACTGTTATTCAAAATCATTTTGCTTTTATTATTATTTGGTGTTTATGTAACGTAGTTTGTGAATTAATGTAATATTTTACTATACTCTTACCAGAAATCATTCTTTGAAGTGGTAAATAACGTAGTTTAGCAATAATAACAGGTTTAGCAGTAAAAGTAAGTTTGCTTACAGTACAAAATTTCAGTGTCTAGCAATGAAAGCTACCTTGCTTGCAGTACAAAATTACAAAGTGTCTCTAGCAATGAAAGCTACTTTGCTAACAGTTCAAAATTAGTGTCTAGCAATGAAAGCTACTTTGCTTGCTGTACAAAATTACAAAGTGTCTAGCAATGAAAGCTACTTTGCTAACAATTCAAAATTACAGTGTCAAGCAATGAAAGCTACTTTGCTTCCAGTACAAAATTACAAAGTGTTAAACGTAGAAGGCTGCTTTGCTTGCAGTACAAAATTATAGAAATTTAGCAATGGAAGCAAGTTTGTTTTCGTTGCTAAAATACAGAAAGTTTAGCAATAAAAGTGAATTTGCTTATAGTGCTCAGTTACAGAAAAAAGGTAGGTATTGATTTTTGTACTGCGGTTACTCTGAAATATCGGTAGACCATTCTGGTAATTCTGGTAATGGTAATTTGGTCCTAAGTTGATGAGAATGAAAGCGGCAATAGCTACCCGAAGGAGAAAGTTCATTTAAGCTCTTAAGCTCTCTGGCTTTCCTTTCCCTTACCTCTCTCCAGCTCCTCACCCTCCTCCCTCTCTTTCCCTTCCCCTCTTTCCCCTTCTCCCCTCCGACCTTACCCTCCCCTCCCCTCCTCCCCATCCTCCCATTTCCCTCCCTCCCCTCATCCTCCCATACCTCTCTTCTCCCCTTCCCTCCCCATTCCCCATTCCCTCCTTCCTTCTTCCCCACCCTCCCTTCCCCCCCTCCCTCCTCCTCTTACCCCTCCCTTTCCCTCGTCCTCCATTACCTCTTACCCTCACCCCTTTCCCCATTCCTCCTTCCTTCTCCTTCCCCTCCCATCCTTTCCCCTTCCTCTTCCCCCTCCTCCGTTTCCCTTTTTCTTCCCCTCCTCCTTCTCCTCCCCACCCTTTCCTCCCCCTCCTACCCCTTCCTCCTCCTCCTCCTCCCCTTCCTCTTCCCCCTCCACCTACCCCTTCACCACCACCAGCAAAAGAGCGCTTGGACAGATCAATGACATTATGGAGGCAGCGGGCGAATTGCATGGATTTTATAGGAATGAAAGGCGTGTTGATAAAGCACGCGACCGGTCCTCCCTCCCTATTACCTCCCCCTCCTCTTCCCCCCCCCCCCCCCCCCATCCCCTCCCCCTATTTCCCGCCGCGTATCTCCTCGCGGATAAGGCGCCCGCTATCAGGGATTCTTTAAGTGCGCGGGTGACTGACATCTAATAGAAAATTACGAGGCTCCACCCGACGTTAAACTCCCATAAAGGTGGATTTCGGGCTGGGAAAAAGATTTACTGTTTAAAAGAGTTTGTACTGCCTTCGATGGTTCCGTGTGCCTTGTGACACTCTCTCTCTCTCTCTTTATTTGTTTTTCTGTGAGTGTTGAAATACTAGTGTTTGTGTTACTTGCTGATATACTACCCACAAGCATACTTATTACGTGTGTGTATAAATAAGACATTACATATGTGTGTGTATACCAACACACACACACACAACATATATATATATATATATATATATATATATATATATATATCATATGTATATATTATATAAATCTATAGTATATTTATATATATATATATATATATTTACATTTATTTGTTTATGCTTATATACATACATACATAACATACATACATACATATTCATACATGTGCGTGACTGGTCCCTTGTGTATGCGTGCATTAACAAATTTATACATTCATCCATGCATATATAGCCGAGAATGTACTCAAAACATGGGATTTAATGTATCTAATATGCCAACACTGTCGAATTAGTTTGAATATCATACTAAAGATAAAAATATTCACAGCTCATTCTCACAGCCTTCACAAACGTTGAAGATTAGGATTTCTCCTTGGAAACAAAAAGACTATTAATTCTGAAAACAGATATCTAGTAAGGTGACAATTATTATGAAGTATAAAATTCAGGCCTAAGGCCAGGCGCTGGGACCTATGAAGTCATTCAGCACTGGAAAGGAAATTGACAGTATAAAGATTTTAAAGGTATAAAACCTCACGGTTAAACTAAGAAACAATTGTTAGGAGAAGTGGAAAGTTAAATGGAAGAAAGAGAATATGAAGGGAGGTACCGTTAAAGGAGTGCAAGGGATTCCAGCTAAGGGTCGAAGGGACGCTACAAAGAACTTGTAAGTAATACGTACAGTGCACCGCGTGAGGTACACTGACGGTACTGCCCCTTACGTGAGAATATTGAGCTGTATTTATTCCGGAAATTGGATTGAGTTATAAGAAGACAGACAGAACTTTGGTTTGAGTAGTGATTTGCGGAAATGGTCTATAGCAGTGGTTCTTAACCAGGTATCCATACCCTTTGTGGGTATGAGAACCACATGCTAGGGGTCTATGGGTTATTGATCTCTGGTATATTTTAATGTGTCAGTGTATACACGGATACATTTTGTAAATAAATAACCATATAAAACTATAAATGCTTTTGATTTTCTTGAGTGTTCTATTCCTAGCTATTCATGCCTAAAGTATGTATTAAACTAAGTATATTAAGTTATATTGTCAACAAGTAGGACTTAAAGTGGACATAAGCAAAGAGGTATGGAACCATATTGGGTAATTCATTGGGGGTCTGGAGTCATCAAAAAGTTAAGAACCCCTAGTCTATATTTTCAGTTTAAAATTGATAAACCCAATGTTTTTTTTCTTTTTTTTAGTTTTGTAAAGAAACACTGACATATTAGTTTTAAGAACCAATATCGTGAACAATGTTTTTCTATTTATCTGTATTTGCTCTTTTTGGCATTTTTTACCACACTTCTGGAAAAATCTCCTCTCTTTTCATACTATATATACATATGTGTGTACTATATATATATATATATATATATATATATTATATCTTTATATATATTAACATATGCGTGTACCCATATATAGTATATATATATATATATAATATCAGTAGTGTAATTTGTACTACTAATATAAATTTTGCTCTTTGGTGAAAAGGTAATAACATAACAAAAAGCCAGAGAAAATTTCCTCTCTCTCTCTCTCTCTCTCTCTCTCTCTAGGTTACGACGCATAAAGCCGAAATCTGCGTAAAATGCCCCTAAATTTAGGGAAAGTGGAGAGAACGTTGCTTGCCCTCTTTTGAAACACCCGCTACCACCCCTGCCATCCCCCCCACCCTCTCACTCCCAGGCCCTTAAACGCCCCGGAAAAATTCCGATTGCGCCGGCACTCATTTACCACTGATGGCCCTCTCCTACTGATGGTCCTGACGCTTACGACCCTCCGTAAGGGCGAGTAAGATCTCTCTGGCAGATGCCGTGGACATATGCCTTGGAGTTGCTTGACTGTCATTTGGAGGCGTTCTGGTTCGGTATTCTGCATTTTTCCTCAGTTCGAAGCTGTTGCCTTGTTTTCTCCGCCTTTCTCTTTTCTTCCTCTTCTCTTTACGTAGATATATATTTATATATGTGAGTCATATCACATTATCGTGATTCATATACATACAACGAGCTACAAATGTCCTTTAATATCTAATACTATAAAATACAGTACAGTACTAGTATTGTGTTCGAATATAAAAAAAATAGTAATGTGCGTTTTGACTCTGATTACATCAAATTGGGCTTACGAACAAATCAAGATATGAGCAGCACCTTCAGGATGTGAATCGTTCGTAAGTAGAAGAGCGTCTGTATAAATAAATAAATCTATTACACACACACACAGACATATATATATACATCCATACATATGTATCTATATACAAATATTACAGCATATATACATATATATATATAATAATATATAATATAATATATATATATATATAAATAAATACACACACATATGCACACATACTATATATATATATATATAATATATATATAATATATATATAGATATATATATATATATATATATATATATATATACATACATACATATATATATATATATATATATATATATATAGTATATATATATATATAAATATATAATATATATATAAAAATATATATAACACATATACATACATATATATATATAATACTTACATCGAGCTACAAATGTCCTACAATGTCTAATTCGCTCTACCTCGGAATAATATGTTTTCATGTATGTTAACCGAAGGGGAATTTTTCAGTCGATAAGAAATTTGTCGCCTCACAGGCGCAAACCATCGAACCCAACAAATTCAGGAAGCACAGTGAGCTTCACTGTGCGTCCTGAATATGTTGGGTTCGATGGTTCGCGCCCGTGAGGCTGACAAATTTCTTATCGACTAAAAAAATTCCCCTCGGTTAACATATATGAAAAATATATTACTTCCGAGGTAGAGCGAATTAGATATTAAAGGACAGTTCGATGAAAGTATATATATATAATATATATATATATATATATATATATATGTGTGTGTGTGTGTGTGTGTGTGTGTGTATGTGTGTGTGTGTAATATAATTATTTATTTATACAGACGCTCCTCTACTTAAGGACGATTTACGTCCTGAAGGTCTGTTCATATCTTCATTTGATATAATCAGAGTCAAAACGTGCATTACTATATTTTTATACTAGAACACAATACTAGTACTGTACCGTATTTTATAGTATTTTATTAATACGAATGAAATTTAAAACCTAAATACATTAAATAAATTAAGCAGAATATGATAATGATACAGTAAAATACAGTTTTAATTTACGATCACAGTTGTTTGTATCTCTGAAAGTTCGTATGATGAAAGTTCGTAGGTAGAGGAGTGTCGTATATACAGATAGATATATTTGTGAGAGAGAGAGAGAGATAGAGAGAAGGAGAGAGAGAAGGAGAGAGAGAGAGAGAGAGAAATACAAACTCACACTGATCTTCTTGGGCTTTACAATATTCCTTTTCCCGTATATAGATTATGTTGTCCTCTCGTTTTTGCATCCATAAATCGTTGTGTTTTCTTTCGAGAGGACGCATAATAGTACTGCCAGAATTGAAAGCAGTAAAACTCGTGGCACCTCCATTGTGCTGACTTGGACTTTTATAGAGAGAGAGAGAGAGAGAGAGAGAGAGAGAGAGAGAGAGAGAGAGAGAGGTCCTTTGAACACGATGTTTACAACAAAGCCTTCCTTTTTAAGCTCAGCAACAGGATGTTACGTCGGCAGATAGATCTCTAGATGGTTTTACATGCTAATTAAGCTCAGAACGCATCTCGACTTTTTATTTTTTGGGGGGAGGGGGGCGACTCTTTATTCATTATTTGTGTCTGTGTGTCCATCTGTTTGTGTGTGTGTGTGTGTGTATGTTTGTGTGTGTATACGTGGCTCTTTTATCTTTTCTTTCGCTGCAGTGGGGGGTTAAAGTTGACCTCTTGTGTGTTCGCCGTGAAAAAAAAAAGCGGGTTTAAAATGGTCTGTTAATTTTTCGGGTTCAGCGTTGAAGGAATGGCTTTGTGCAATGATGTTCTTTGAGATTTGTTACGGAGATGGGAATGGGGAGGAGATAATCGGAGTTAATACGAGAATGCACGAGTGAGCAAAATGGATAAACAAAATGATATCATTTCTGAGGAAAAATTCGTGCTTTAGAGCGGCTGGACTATTCTACAGAGCGGATGCTGTTAAAGTGAAAGATAAAAGATGAGTTAAAAGATGAGAGAGAGAGAGAGAGAGAGAGAGAGAGAGAGAGAGAGAGAGAGAGAGACTCTTGGTGGCTCTGAGGTGGAGATAATAAATAAAGCCTGATTTATGCTGACAGGGAAATCTTTGGTGGTTGAAGACCACCGTAAAATCCTTCTTGTATGTTTGAACGCACTTCCTTCCAGAACTTTAATCGTAGAGAGTCGGTTCATTGTGTAAGTGTGTCCGTATGAAATCGCTGTTATCTTTGGAGCGCACGCGCAAACGAACACCCACCCCCTCCCATCCCCCACCACCACCACCACCACCGGCCCATGAACCCCGTTGCTGGTGAAGAAGGGAGTAGACGACGCTGTATGAAGTTGGGTTGGGTTTGGTTGCTGCCATTGCTTTGCCTTTTACTTCGCCATGATGGTGACGTCGGAAAACAGCAGATGAGGCGATCGTTATGAACGGCGACCCCGACTAGTGACTTACGTCTACACCCCCCACTCCCACCCCCCAACGGCCCCATGAACCCCGTTGCTGGTGGAGAAGGGAGTGGACGATAGCTGTATGAAGTTGTTTGGTTTGGTTGCTGCCTATTACTTCGCCATGATGATGACATCGAAAAACCGCAGGAGGGGCGATTGTTAAAAACGGCGACCCCGACCAGGGGACTTGCCTCTTATCTTCAAGTAATTAATCATCTTTATAAAGAAAGGTGGCGCTTGAACCACTATCAAGTGCACGACTGCGTAAAACAATTATCTTCACTTGGAGAAATATTTGTTTGACTCAGTAAACTTGAAAATGCTAATGGTTTACTTTCATTGCAAGATAATCTAGCAAGATATATTTAGAATGTGAAGAGAAAGGATGTTATGTCACTGCATCCCTTCTCTTGTCACTTCCAAATAACCCTTGATATTTATATGTTACAATATATAGATATATATATATATATATAATATAATAATATATATATATATATATATATATATATATATATATATATATATATATGTATATATATATAATAATATATATATATTATATATATATATATATATATATATATATATATGCAGACTTAATTCTATAGTTTTTTTGACTGCTGATCAACTCTTTATTAGCGTAGAGGATTCAGAAAATAATGTCAAACTTATAAGAAGTTGGTCAACAACCAAAACCCATAGAATTCAACGAAATCTGCATACAAGAAAAGCTTTGCTTCAAAACACACACACCACCACACACACACACACACACACATATATATATTATAATATATATATATAATATATATATATAATATAGTATGATATATAAATCTACATTTTGTCTAATTCTGCGGGTATTTGGTCGTTGATCAACTTTTTACTATAGTTTTTTTGACAATGTTCTCTGAATCTTCTACGCCAATAAGTTGATCAGCTGTCAAAAATGCCTTAGAACTTAACGAAGCTGCACATTAATACATATGTATATATAAATATCTATATGTATATATATGTAGTGGAGGTATATATATGTACATTATGTGTGTATATATATGTATGTCCATGGTATGTATATATAAACAAATAAACATATAATAATATATATATATATATATATATATATATATATCATATATATGTATGGTATGTATGTATATATTGTGTGTGAATATATATATGTATGTATGTATGTATATATAAAACCAAAAATACATACATATATATATATATATATATATATATATATATAGTATTGTGTGTGCGAACGTACATTATATCTTAGGATGACAGCATTGTCATTAGTTGTCAAGCTACCCTTACTGCGATGTAGGAATATTCATCGTATTATTATTATTACCTCTTGTCAGACCTATTCGATATAAGCTTCGTGACCTCTGCGAGAAAGGAGAATAGTTCTTGAAGTGATCTTCCCTTAAACGTCTTAGCTTGTTTCAACCAATTTTCCCTGAAGAGCTTTGAAATTTTCAACCTCTCTCTCTCTCTCTCTCTCTCTCTCTCTCTCTCTCTCTCTCTCACTTGAGACGCCAATTTGCCTGCGAAGAAAAAATCGAGTTGCTTGCAAGATACTGGTTGTCTTGTGCCTGGCGGCTTTTTTTTTTTTTTTTTTTTTTTTTTTTGCTTGTTGGTCGCTTCTGAAGGATATTACTGGAAATGAGAATACCGAAAAAATACCTAATCAAAATTTTTAGTAAGAATTTCTAACACTTCGCTACTCATGGGAGATTTTCGTCTTCAGTATATAATCAATCACTATAATGTGACGTCATCATGATCCAGTTGAATAAAGACGATTTCTAGTCTCCTTCCGATGCGCACGGTCGGACGAATCTCTCTCTCTCTCTCTCTCTCTCTCTCTCTCTCTCTCTCTCTCTCTCTCTCTCTCCGCAAGCATATAAGATTTTTGGATGTTTGGAATGTCATGGGATGGGCTGAGATCGTTGAAATTGATTTTTCTTAAATATACCAATTCATTTACTTTTTTTTTTCTTTTTGATTTGAGACACTGATCATGAAAATAAGATTTTTTTTTTAATAGAATGTCATCTCATATTGTATTTGACGTGTGAGAGCAAATACAGTTATATCGCTCTGTGAGCATAAAATGTTTTAGGAGTTGAAAATGAATTTAACATTTACATACACACTCACGTGTATATACATTATATATATATATATATATATATATATATATATATATATATTTAAATATGTATTATATATATACATATATATTGACTGGTAAAAACGTTCTGTTACAACAGAATTCCATCTAATAAAAGGAGACCATAAAAACACCAAAATATAGAGAGAAAAGTACTATATTTCAGAGACTGCTGTCTCCCTCGTTCAGCAGCAGTCTCTTGAAATATAATACTTTCTCTCTATATTTGTTTTTATGGGCTCCTTTTATTAGATATATAATAACATATATATATATAATATATATATATATATATATATATTACATAATAATATATAATATATATATATATATATATATATATATATATATGCACACGAGGTTCAACTGGTTTGACTCAAGCCTGGCTCAATCCATGGATCTTGCAAATGTGGGCCCGTTTATATCTAAATATAATATATATATATAATATATATAATATATATATATTATATATTATATATTTATATATACCTATACATTCCATTAAACTTTGAACTACTCATGCCCATAGTACAATGTTTTGAACCCATGTATGTATGAAGACTGCGACTGTTGCCATTAGGACTCTCTCTCTCTCTCTCTCTCTCTCTCTCTCTCTCTCTCTCTCTCTGTTATGCTCTCGACATGTATGTACTTCGATGACCTTTCTCACTGGGACGCCATTTTACTCGTTTATTAAGTCGCTCCTGCTTCAAGGGTGAAACTCACCGTATGGGAGAATTCCACAATCCTAGAGGTAACTCCTTGATGTGAAGTTATCCGGAAGGATTATATAGACAATCCTGAAGCAGAATTCAAAGCAATAAACTCCTTGAAGCGAAGTTACATTGCTCAGAGTTGAATCCTTTTCCCTCCGTCTTTCCCCTGAGGACTTTCGAGTGATGGATCGGAAGGGTCCGAATCATTGAGAGGAGATCAGAGAGGATCAGCTGCAGGTCACTGTTCGGCTGAAGGTCATTGGCGAAGAGTTAGGAGGGAGTGAAGCCCTTTGGGCAGGGGGGGGGAAATGCAGAAATACCCCCTCCCTCAAGTTTCCCAGCGGTTTCTGGTGGGCTGAATGAAGGTCATTGTTGAAGAGTTAGGAGGGAGAGAAGCCCTTTGGTCGGGGCGGGGGGGGGGGGGGGGATACTCCCCCCTACCCCACCCTCTCAAGTTTCCCAGCGGTTTTTCGTTTGGTCCAGGTCACTGGTGGGCTGAAGGTCATTCTTCAAGAGTTAAGAGTCAGGAGGGAGATAAACCAACGCCATCTTGAATTGTCTCAATTCAAGATGGCGTTGGA
>NC_061089.1:47118252-47125752 GCF_015104395.2 Macrobrachium nipponense | reverse complement strand
ATAACGAGACTCCCTGGAAGCTAATTGTTCCTTAAGAGACAGCTGCTGTTCAAGGAACCAGGATCCTACTTATACCTACTCATCAGGGAGCGCGTCGGGGTCGCGAGAGGTCACGACCTGTTCGAGATTAAGTTACAAGAGAACCCTGGAGAGTGAAGTGGGAGTTGGGAAGTGAAATGATTCAAGATTTTATTCCTCGAGTTCCGTAACGAACTAAACATTTCGTGTAGGCGACTTGCTTATGTGTTAGGGAGCCTCTGACGTCGTTTAAACTCTGAGGACACAACTTTGGTCGCTGCTGAAGATCTGGTGATTTTTCTTTTACGGGTTGTTTGTGGGTCCGTCTCTATTATTAAGCGGGGGCTTTATCGCAACGGAGGAAGCTCAGTCCATTTACCGGCAGTGTTCTTTCCTGTTTATGTTTTGTATATGCGCTGCATATCGGGGTTTCAGTTATGTTATTATATATATATATATATAGTATATATATATATATATATATATATCATATATATATCTATATATTTTAGATATATACATATGTATATATATGTATATATGTTATATATTATATATATATATATATATATATATATATATATATATATGTGTGTGTGTTTTGTGGGGTGTGTGTGTGTTAATTTATATATATATATATAATATATATATAAATATATATTTATATATATATAATAAAATATATATATATAAATATATATATATATATATACTTATATAGTATATATATATATATAATATATATTATATATATACGAAAGAGAGAGAGAGAAGAGAGAGAGAGAGAGAGAGAGAGAAAGAAGAGAGAAGAGGAAAGGCAGTCGCATTTACAACGCACAAGACGAAGAAAAGAGCAAAGAGCCTCCCAAAACTACGTAACCAGCCATCAGCTCCATTGCTTATAATAATATTATAAACTATGTACGGCAGGTGATTCGCAATACAATATCTCGTCGTTTCAAATCAATTAAAGAGCTCTAGGCGTAGCTGCTGCTTCGTTAACTCAAACTCGCCTCGTCGCTTGCAAAAAAAGGAAACCCACCTTTGAATTATCATTGATAGCAATTTGGTAATGATGCAGTAATGCGAGTGTTAACGAGCAATAATTTTGGGCGTGGGTCAGCGCCGGCCCTGTCCTGACCCACAGAAGGACGTCTAATAAGTGAGAGAGAGAGAGAGAGAGAGAGAGAGAGAGATGGCACCTGTTAAATTCCCCGCCTGTGAATTTCATTTCCTTCTCTTTGTTGGGGTGATGGATTGGGCCTTCGTGAAGTCTATCTCTAATTTTGAGGAAAAAAACGTTTGTGTATTTTAGGATTAAGTTTTTAAGATATTATTTATTTTTTGCTGAGACTTTCTCTATATAATCTTATGAGCTAATGTGCTTAAATTTTTTTTTCTTTTTTCCCTGACAGGTAAGTGGAGACAGCGGGAGGTCAGGCCACCCCGCGGTGAGTAGCCTTGTTTAGCCCGGGTTCCTCTTGAGGCTTGGTCCCCCCCCACCCCCCCCCCCCCACTAAGGGCTTTTTCCCCTCCTCCCCTCCCTCCCCTCCTACCTCCCTTCCTCCCTTTCCTCCCCTCCTCTGTTCAATCCCTTTTCTTCCCCTCCCTTCCCTTTTCTTTCCCTTCCTCCTGCTCCTCCTCCTCTTCTACCCCTCCTCCCCTCCCCCCTGCTTTCAATTCCCTTCCTTTCTTTCCTTTCTTTCCCCCCCTTCCCCCTACCCCTCCGCCTCCTCCTCCCCCTCCCCCCCTCCCCCCTTCCAATTTCTTATTTTCTTCCCCGTTCCTTTTCCTCCTCTTCCTGAACTTCTTCCTAAACTTCTTCCTATTTCTTCTCCTCCCGCCTCCTCCTACTCCTCCTGAACGGTCTTTTTACCTCCTCCTCCTCCTCCTTCTCCTCTTGAACTTCTTCCTCTTTCTCCTCCTCCTCCTACCTCCTACCTCCTCCTGAATTCGTCTTCCTCCTCCTCCTCCTCCTCCTGAACTTCTTCTCCTCTCTTCTTCCCTCCTCGTCCTCCTCCTCCTCCTACTCCTCCTGAACGTCCTTCCTCCTCCTCCTCCTCCTGAAACGTCTTCCTCCTCCTGAACTTCTCCTCCTCTTCTCTCCTTCCTCCTCCTCCTCCTCCTCCTGAATTTTCGTCCTTCCTCTCCTCCTCCCCCTCCCCCCTACCTAAACGTCTTCCTCCTCCTCCTCCTTCTCCTCCTCCTCCTGAACTTCTTCCTCTTTCTTCTCCTCCTCCTCCTCCTCCTCCTCCTCCTCTGAGAAATCACTGCTTGCATTTTGTTCCCACTGGACCCCTCCTACGGACGCCTGGCAGAAGATCAAAACCTTGTTTTATCTTTATTATTGCGATTTACTCTCATGCTTTTTTTATTTTTATTGTTTATTGTTTTTATTGCTTGTATTTTTTAAGCCGGAGACTTTTGTATGCCCTCCTTGTATTTTTTCAAGCCGGAGACCTTTTGTATGCCCTCCTTGTGTCCATTCGGATGCAAAATCAGAGCCTAACTTTTCTAATCTTATTTGTGTACTTAAACGATTGCTTTATTCCTTTTTAAAATCAGGTGAATAATCAAGATCTTATTTCCTTATTTTTTGTTCATATTTTTTCATGAAGTGATTTTCTGTACGTTCACGCAAAGGCCGAAATGCAAACTTTAGTTTGTTTTTATTTTTTTATTTTTCGTTGAAGGGATTTTTTTGATTACATTCTCCCCGGCCCCCCCGCCCCCCCGCGGCCCCGGCCCCCCCCCAAAGAAGTTGATATTTAAAGAGAAAATTGGAAAAATTTTGAAATGGAAACCAGCAACCCAATTTGCTTTTTAACAATAAAAGTTGAATCGAAAAGAACCGGTAAATAAATAATATATTTATATATATATTATAATATATAATATTAATATTATATATATATATATTATTACGATAGATTTAGGATAAAATTTGGCATAAGAAATAGATTAGATCAATAGATTAGATAAGATATAAAGAATATATATAATATTTATTAATAAATTTACATTATTTATATATTAGTAATAATAAATATATATATATATATATATTATAACCTATATATTATATATATATATATATATATTCCCTATATATTATATATATACCCTATATAATCTATAATAATATAATATCTTTATATCTAGGGTATATATCTATATATAAAATCTATATATATATATATATAATATATATATTCTAGGAATAATAATAATATGATATATATATAAGATATATATATATATATATATATCTTATATAATATATATATTAATATTATATATATATATCCTATATATATTTATATATATATATATATAGATATATATAATAGATATATATATATATGTATATATAGATTAATTAAATATAATATATTAATAATATATATATAGTATATATATATATACTCATATGTTTTTTACTACCCTAACCCTTTTTCAATGAGCAAAACATATATAAATACTAAACATTATATATATATATATATATATATATATATATATATATATATATTATAATATTGTATAATTGTACCAATGTAAAATTGCTTCTTTGATAAAAGGTAGTTACAAATAGCAGCGAAAAAATTTCCTCTCCTCTCTCTCTCTCTCTCTCCTCCTCTCTCTCTCTCTCTCTCTCTCTCTCTCTCTCCTTGAACAACTACCCAGGAAACAGCAGCAAGAGCATCATAAGACCCTAATGTTTTGTTTTTTCTTAATGACCCTTGTGAGGACATGGACTGAATGACCCCAATTGAGACTCACTGGCAACTTGATGCTTGAACATTGCAACTTGCAACCTGGGTTTTTTTCTTTCAGTTCGGGAACAACTTCAACATTGTTTTTTTTTTCTCGAATCACTGTCGTGAGAATTGATAGTAAACTGAAATACAGGTTGCCTTTCCTTTTTTTATTTTTCATTTTTTTAGGAGGGAGAAACCAAGTAGTATGTACATTTGTTACATTTTTAAGCAAATTTATGGTTTATAATTCGATTGTGTTTGGTGCAATTTGTTATTTGGTTAATATATATTTTTTTGGTACTTGTTTCATTTAGGGTGGTTTTTTTCAAAGAGGTTTTGAATTTCAGAAAGAAAAAATGACAAACTGCGTAACGGTGAATTTTTTCTTTTCTTTTCTTTTCTCTTTTTTCTTTTAGTACCTGTCTGAATTGTTCCAAAAAAGTTTGACTTTTAGATAACAAAACTAACAATTTATTTTAAGTTTTTATTTTTTATTTTTTGTACCCGTCTCATTTGAGGTGCGCTTAAAACTGACAATTCAGCTTAAGGGTGATCTTTTTTTGTTCTCAGTACCCGTCTCATTTGAGATGGGCATCTTAATTAAAGAGGGTTGACTTTCAGGGGAAAAAATAATAAAAAAAAATTTTTAAATTAAACAGTTTTAAATTAAGCACTTTTTGCATTCCTAGTTGGAAATTTCGAACTGAGTTTTGTCTGAAAATTCACGTCACAAAAAGAAACAAAAACATGATTTTAGGTATCTGCAACAGACCAAAGGTTAAGAGTTTCCATTTATTGAAATTATATAATAAAAATTAAAGCATGCATTGAAAT
This sequence comes from Macrobrachium nipponense, assembly GCF_015104395.2. Taxonomy (NCBI): domain Eukaryota; kingdom Metazoa; phylum Arthropoda; class Malacostraca; order Decapoda; family Palaemonidae; genus Macrobrachium; species Macrobrachium nipponense. The sequence goes on along the minus strand of NC_061089.1, from coordinate 47,121,139 downwards.
ATAACATTATTTTTATTATTATTATTATTATTATTATTTATTAATTATTATTATTATTATTATTATTATTATTATTATTATTATTATTATTATATTATTATTATTATTATTATTTATTATTATTATTATTATTATTCAGAAGTTGAACCCATATGGAACAAGTCCAACTAGGGCGACTGATTTAAATTCAAGCTCAAAAAGATTATGGTGTTCATTAAAAAGAAGTAACAGCAGGTGAAGGGAAATGCAGAAGCGATCATTAATTAAAAACGAAAAAAATAACATTAATATATAAATAGGGGAAAATTTAAGTAAATTGTTAAATAGAAGGCGAATTGTATCAGGATAGTAATGCGTTAAATTATTACACACCATTAGTAAAAGAATTTTATCCGATTGAAATATCGGGGACTTAATCACTAATGGATGGTAGCTGATGAATTCATGTGCTAAATCGTTTCATGTCACAAGAACTTAGAGTTATTTTAGTTATGTCAACAGTTTTAAAAGACCGTGTAATAGTTTCATTAAGATTGTGAAACCAGGGAATTCACGAAAATTTCAGGGATCGTGAAATCCTTGGTTTCGAGTCTTACTGTAACCTATATACCTTTATTTAAGAAGATCACACGGCGCTATGATCGTGCGCTGCTGCGAGGCCATTTGTTGATCTTTCTACTTAAAGATCAGTAATCAAAAGAATACATTTCATATCAAATAAAGGGTGTTCATAAAGTCCCAGTACCATTACAAGTATTTATTGCTCAGAATGGTACTGGGACTTTTTGGACACCCCGTACAATAACAAATATACATGGATAATTTATCAGTGCTTTGAATGACTGATATACTATATTTCATTTATGTATATCTGGATCCCGGCAGAGAAATTTACAATTTAATTGTAAAGGATGTTTGCGAATGCTTGAAATATCAACATTCATTTGCATCCTGTGACTTGTAAATTTCCATCGGACGTTTAATAAAAATGCAAATAATCGCGTGATTTATCTTGGTGATTTCAAAGCAGATTTCACTGAGTGTCTGTTGATTTATTTTCCCTCCTTTATCATCTGATTCTTGGGGAAGAGGATACTCTCTTGAAACCTAATTAAATGGATGACATATGAGAGAGAGAGAGAGAGAGATTAAATGGATGACATATGAGAGAGAGAGAGAGAGAGATTCTGATAATATCCTAAAACCAAATTGGTTGGCTGAACACCACCACTGATGAAACTAGATGTTGCGGACAAACAGACTTATCTCTCTCTCTCTCTCTCTCTCTCTCTCTCTCTCTCTCTGAGGATCATGTTTACTTCTGTCTGTTTTATTCAATTTTCACACTATTACTGAGCATCACTTGGTCACTTTTGTTCCCCCCCCCACCCCCCCCCACCCTCACCCCCCCTCCCCCCTCTTCTCTTCCCCTCTCTCTCTCTCTCTCTCTCTCTCTCCTCTCTCTCCTCTCTCTCTCTCTCTGCCGTGCTTTTCCCTGAGGTCTCTCCCGTGTGTGGCACGAGGGGCGAGGCTAATTGACGCGTTTTGTCCGAGGACAGGTGCATTGAATAGATGCACCAGGTAGCCTTGTTAGATAAATCACTGCCACATTGAGCAATCTTAAAGGGCCCATTGAATTAATAGCACCTACCGGTACGGATATTATCTGATGAAGAGGTTAAGTCAGGGAGGGACGGAGGGAAGGAGGAAGGGAGAGAAGGAGGGATGGAGGGAGGGGTGAAGGGAAGCGGAGGGATTGGTTGAAGAAAAGAAGTGCCCTCCTGTTTTTAAAATAGTTAGAAGGGTCAGGGAGGGGGAGGGAGGGAGGGAGGGAAGGGTCGGAAGTATTGTTTGAAGAAAAGGACTGCCCTCCTATTCTTAAAATAAGAAGGGTCAGTGAAGAATGGAGGGAGGGAGGGAGGGGCGAAGGGAAGCAGAGGGATTGATTGAAGAAAAGGACAGCCCTCCTGTATTTAAAATAGGAATAAGGGTCAGGGAGGGAGGGAGGGAGGGAAAAAAAGCGGAGGGAGGATTGGTTGAGGTTAAGGAGTGTCCCCCTACTTTTCCTAGCGGATGTTTCGTATCCCTTTTTTTTTTTTTAATAGAAAGATACTTAAAGTCCGTTATTTTTCGACTCTGGTATCTCATGTGTTGTGTTTTGGTAAATTTAAATTTACAGAATTTTAATTTATTTCGATGTTTACCGTTTTAATGATGCATTTGCTTGAATATTTTTTGTACACTTTTTTATTCCTCATGCATACAAGAGAGAGAGAGAGAGAGAGAGAGAGAGAGAGAGAGGAGAGAGAGAGAGAGAGAGAAATTGTTCAAAATTCAATTTCAGCCAAGATCTCATCCCCCAAAATTTTTAAGGGAAATTACGAACATTACACGGAACGGAACGACAATGTACTTTACATTACGATCTTCTTTTTTTTATATTGTTGTACACAACGAGTTATATATCTATCGGCAAAACATCATTTTTTTCATTGGTGTTTAGTTTGGCTTTTATTTCGGTTTCCGAGTTTATATATATATATATATATATATATAATATATATAATATATATATATATAAACATATATATAATGTGTGGTGTGTGTGTGTTTACTGAAGAGAAAGTGTGATTATGTCTCCTCTTAGTTATAATAACCTGATAATTATAATCATTTTAAGTAATGGCACTGTCCAGAAACACAGTGCGCAAAATATACCTGACATAATAAAAATATACTCGGTAAGAACACTGTTCCAGCCTGAATTCAATTACCTGAAAGATAGAATGTACCGTACGAACCAAATGCACCCAGCAAATAAAATGTATCCTATCGGTACAATTGCACCGAGGACACCCCGTCGGTAAAACATACGCAGATGGTACAA
>NC_061089.1:47108252-47115752 GCF_015104395.2 Macrobrachium nipponense | reverse complement strand
CGAAACCACCACTGACATTCAAAAACTGGAATGCCTTTGCTTCTTAGATTTCAGGAGAAATAATTTCAAACAGCTGTGTTACAGATGTCTAAATTTTAGATTCATCTTCAATATCCAAAATGAAATACTTCAGATACTTGAAAACTAATCTTAGCGATCTATGTTTCGAGAAATTTGAATCGAAACTTTCAATTTGCTCACTGCACTGTTTAATTAAGTAAGCTTATATTTCAAGGGGAAATAATATCAAAATGCTAAATTACAGATATCTCTTGTTAGATTTCTCTGAAATTCTTGAAATGAAATACCTCAGGCACTTAAAAAAAACTAATCTGAACAATCTATGACCCGAGAAATTTAAATTAAATCTAAATTTACTCACAACGTTACCAAGGTGAGCAGGCCAATTATTATTATTTTTTATAACCTATCTCTTACACTGGAGTTTTATTCTACACTCTGTAGCCTTGAATAACTAAGACACTCGTGACGGTAATTTCAAAATAATCAGCACAATAGGAACATGGCAGGGGAACGAAAGTTTCTAAGCGACGTGTCACTGCTGCTCTGTCACCGATCCTCATCTCGGCTGACATGAGTGGAAAGCATTTATGCTTTCCGGTTTACCTAAAACAAAAATGTTGATTTTTTTTATATATTTTTGCTTACTTGGGGAGTAATCGTACAAACTACTTTGTTGTTGTTGTCATTCTTGTTCTTGTTTGGGAGTTAGAAAAAGTCTATGGAAAAGCCTAAAATGCCTAAAAAAAAAAGGTGTTTTGCCTTGAGTTAAAGATACAGGAATTTTAGGGTCGGATATCTATGATTTTTTTATTAGGATGAAAACGCAAAAAGTAAATAAATTGCATGTTAAACAGTACAGAAAAAATATTTCTAATAACATATAGCGTGTTTATTTTTATTTATTTATATTATTTATCTGAGTGTATATTTTAGCAAGTTTTAATTTACATTAAAAGTTAGGAGTTTAATTTTTACAACTTAATGCGTAAGAGGAAAACCTTGCAGGCGTCCCGAGAAAGCCGGAGTTCGGATCAAACCTTGTTCCTCAATATTCCTAATGTTATTTGTATGGGACCTGAAATTTGAAAATATGAATTTTGATTTCTCAAAATTCTCTTGGTATCATTACTATTAATTCATTACTGTTAATGATATGATTGATTATATTCATGCAGCTGTTAGTATTATTATTACTATTATTATTACGGTTGTTAATGGTACTATTACCACTGATCATGACAGCGATGGTAGCCCAATAAGTATCATTATCATCACAATCTTCGCTAAATTCAGAAATATGGAACTGAATTATCTGAATTTGCTGTACAATTCTAAATTCTGAAATAGGAATCTTGTTATACATGGCTCCCTCTCGATTACCCCACCCCAAACGACTGACGAAAGTCTGAAAGCCCGCGTAAAAAGGGCGTGGCCCTTCGGCCCTAAGCACCCTAAGCCTCGTTTTTATGACCTTCCTTATCAGGTTGCGTAGTCGTGTAAACGATGGGCTAATAATTTGTATTATTTTTTTTTTCCCCGGTTTCGTAAATCAGCTCCTATGTTGCGTTGGGCAAAACCTCGTTAATTTTACTTTCCTTCCAAGGTCGTGTTTCTACTTTCACGGGGAGGTCGGGTGGGGAAGGAGGCTGAGGAGAAGAAGAAGAGGAGGAGGAGGAGGAGGAGTAGAAAGAGGAGGAGAAGAAGAAGAAGAAGAGAAGAAGAAGAAGAAGAAGAAGAGGAGCAGGAGGAGGAGTAAAAAGAGGAGGAGGATGAGGGGTAGGAGGAGTAGAAGGAGGAGGAGGAGTAGAAGGAGGAGGAGTAGAAGGAGGAGGAGGAGTAGAAGGAGGAGGAGGAAAAGGAGGAGAGGAGTAGGAAGTAGGAGGAGGAAAAGAAAAGAGGAGAGAGGGAGGAGAGAAAAGAGAAAAGGGAGGGGAGGAAGAAAGAGAGTTAAGAAGAGAAGGAGAAGGATGGGATATGGGAGAAGAGGAAGAAGACGGAGGAGAAGAAAGAGGAAAAGGAGGAGGAGGAAGAGGATGTGGGAGGAGAAGAGGAAGAATAGGAGGAGAGGAAAAGGATTAGGAGGAGAATGAAGAGGTGGAGGAAGAGGAGGTGGAAAAGGATGAGATAGAGGAGGAGGCGGAGGAGGAAGAATAGGAGGAGAAAAAAGAGGAAAAGGAGGAGTAGTAAAAGGAAAAGGAGGGGGAGGAAAGGGTAGTGGGTGGGGAGGGGGGGATCGTCTGATGAAAATGACCTTTCAGGGCTGAACCCTGCGTCTAGGTTCGTGTCAGTTTTATGAGCAAACACAAGTGTCCCGCTGATTTTTGGGGGTCTCTTGGTGGGGGAGGGTGGGGTGGGGGTGACTTCTCAGTAGGCCGTGTGGTAATCTCTTAATAAGTAGTCCAGGTGTCTTAAAGTCAGGTTTAGTACTACACAAATATAAACCTTCGTTATTTACATAGAAGCTAACCCTTGAGTAAAGGAATAATTTTAAATTGTCCTATTTTTATTACTTTTATTGTGATTCTTTTTTACTTGGGAGAGAGGAGGGTCTTACTACCTTAATTACTTCAATTACTCAGTATCTGTAAGGTGCGGTGATGTTGAGTAGTATTTTTGTATTTGTTTCCAATTTTTTTCCAAAGAATACAAAATATTATTTATTTTTGTTGTATGATAAGTTCTTCTGTCATCACTTTATTTGTTCAATGGGGGAATTGCTTGCATCGTGCTTCAGAATACTCCTAATCTCTCTCTCTCTCTCTCTCTCTCTCTCTCTCTCTCTCTCTCTCTCTCTCTCTCTCTCTCACTTCAAGTTTATGAGTTCGTTGAACAAAGCAACTGTGTTCCGACAATACCCTTAGTAATTACGATAATTACACTACCTCATCAAACCAATGGCATCTACCTCGAAGTAATTGCGAAATCTGACTTCCATCAAGAGCTGCGAAACACATACATACACACAATTTATATATATATATATATATATATATATATATAATCTATATACTAATAATATATATATATAATATATATATTTGTATATGCATATGTATATACATTATGTAGTATATATATATATAGATATATATATATATATATATATAGATATATATAAATATATATATATATATATATATATATATATATATATATATATATATTTATATATACACACACATTACACATACATACATATATATGTGTGTGCGTGTGTATTTTAGCAATTGTTTCTTTGGGTAATTCCATTGTTGCTTTTGTTGGTTGTTCAAATTAATTAAATAAAACATAGAGGACCTCTCTCTCTCTCTCTCTCTCTCTCTCTCTCTCTCTCTCTCTCTCTCTCTCTCTCTCTCTCTCTCAGCACAAAGGATGCATTCGACTCTGCTTGCCTTTTGAAGAATGCACATCATAGGAAACAGATAACAAAAGGATCATGACGTTATGAAAGAAACTCCGGAGCAGGAGAAAGGAAAGTAAAAAATCATTAATAAGGACGATTATTTCCTACAAGCATGGAGAGAGAGAGAGAGAGAGAGAGAGAGAGAGAGAGAGAGAGAGAGAGAGTTACAAGGATTAGGATGTCTCAAAGACTTGTTAATCCCTCCGAGGAGACATCGTGTGCTCACATACCTCTAGGAGCAGGTTTTACTGTTCATTCACAGTGTCCTAATGATTTTGCCTAGCTTTCTTTTAAACTCTTCCACACTGTTGCTGTATACAACTTTTGAGAGAGAGAGAGAGAGAGAGAGAGAGAGAGAGAGAGAGAGAGAGAGAGAGAGAGAGAGAGAATTTGGCGAGCTTCGAAGCGACCTTAATGTTAAAGATTATCATTATATCTTCTTTTTTTGTTTTACCTTTGAAATATTCTTAAAGTGTGACTCGAGAATTTTATTTTATATATGATTTTTCCTGAAAACCAAAGTATAAAGTTTAAAATCGTTATTGGTGTTCTTCACATCGTTTCGAGAGAATCTTATGCAAGTGATATCATTATTCGGAAATAGATATGCATTATTATTATTATTATTATTATTATTATTATTATTATTATTATTATTATTATTATTATTATTATTATTTATAGAATGCTAGTATCAGAGAAATCAAGTGTTCAAACAGTCATTTGTTATCCGATTCATTTGTCACACATCATTTTTAGATATTGCAGAATAGTCGTCCCTTTCCCCAAGATTCTTCTTAAGGAATTACCATATGAGCAAGCTTTAGGGAAAAGACTTATTTTTTTGGATAACGTTTCTGGAGGCTCAGAAGGCCTAACCAAGAAAGATGACTTTAATCCAAACTTTTAGAATTCTTGAGTTTCTCTGCATAATCGGTCACTTACTTCAAGGGATCTTAGATCTGGCTCTCAGACTTATTCACATTTTGTGCCTTATGAGTTATCAAAATATCATTATTATTATTATTATATTATTTTATTATTATTATTATTATTATTATTATTATTATTATTATTATGTATAAAATTCTCATAATAGCATGAGTCACTAAAATGGTGAAGTATTCCACAGTGGTGTACATTGAGAAGGAGATTCTCGAAAGCTCTCCTTTGTATATCTATTTCTAATATATATTGACATTTACACCACTGTGGATATCTCCACCATATATATAAATATATATATATAATATATATATATATATATATATATATATATATATATACATATATATTAATTATTTTATATATGTATATATATATATTATACAGTATATATATGTATAATATATATATGGTGGAGATATCCAAAGTGGTGCAAATGTCAATATATATTAGAAATAGATTTTCAAAGGAGAGCTTTCGAGAATCTCCTTCTCATTGTACACCACTGTGGATTACTTCACCATTTTAGTGACTCATGCTATTATGAGAATTTTATGCATAATAATAATAATAATAATTAATAATAATAATAAATAATAATAATCAATAATAATAATAATAATAATAATAATAAAATAATAATATATAATAATAATAATAATAGAAATAGATACCCTAATCCAGACTGTAAGGATTGTATCTGGGGACATCAGGATGGAGTTTGGAATAGAAAAATGCGCCTTAGTCAACATACAAAAAGGCAATGTAACGAGAACTGAAGGGATAAAAGTACTACCAGATGGGTGCAACATCAACACATAGATGAGACAGGATACAAATACCTGGGAATAATGGAAGGAGGGGATATAAAACACCAAGAGATGAAGGACACGAATCAGGAAAGAATATATGCAGAGACCTCAAGGCGATACTCAAGTCAAAACTCAATGGCGGAAATATGATAAAAGCCATAAAACACATGGGCAGTGCCAGTAATCAGATACAGCGCAGGAATAGTGGAATGGACGAAGGCAGAACTCCGCAGCATAGATCAGAAAACCAGGAAACATATGACAATACACAAAGCACTACACCCAAGAGCAAATACGGACAGACTATACATAACACGAAAGGAAGGAGGGAGAGGACTACTCAGTATAGAGGACTGCGTCAACATCGAAAACAGAGCACTGGGGCAATATCTGAAAACCAGTGAAGATGAGTGGCTCAAGAGTGCATGGGAAGAAGGACTAATAAAAGTAGACGAAGACCCAGAAATATACAGACAGAGGAGAAAGACAGACAGAACAGAGGACTGGCACAACAAACCAATGCACGGACAATACATGAGACAGACTAAAGAACTAGCCAGCGATGACAATTGGCAATGGCTACAGAGGGGAGAGCTAAAGAAGGAAACTGAAGGAATGATAACAGCGGCACAAGATCAGGCCCTAAGAACCAGATATGTTCAAAGAACGATAGACGGAAATAACATCTCTCCCATATGTAGGAAGTGCAATACGAAAAATGAAACCATAAACCACATAGCAAGTGAATGCCCGGCACTTGCACAGAACCAGTACAAAAAGAGGCATGATTCAGTGGCAAAAGCCCTCCACTGGAGCCTGTGCAAGAAACATCAGCTACGTTGCAGTAATAAGTGGTACGAGCACCAACCTGAAGGAGTGATAGAAAACGATCAGGCAAAGATCCTCTGGGACTATGGTATCAGAACGGATAGGGTGATACGTGCAAACAGACCAGACGTGACGTTGATCGACAAAGTCAAGAAGAAAGTATCACTCATTGATGTCGCAATACCATGGGACACCAGAGTTGAAGAGAAAGAGAGGGAAAAAATGGATAAGTATCAAGATCTGAAAATAGAAATAAGAAGGATATGGGATATGCCAGTGGAAATCGTACCCATAATCATAGGAGCACTAGGCACGATCCCAAGATCCCTGAAAAGGAATCTAGAAAAACTAAACGCTGAAGTAGCTCCAGGACTAATGCAGAAGAGTGTGATCCTAGAAACGGCACACATAGTAAGAAAAGTGATGGACTCCTAAGGAGGCAGGATGCAACCCGGAACCCCACACTATAAATACCACCCAGTCGAATTGGAGGACTGTGATAGAGCATAATAATAATAATGATATTTTGATAACTCATAAGGCACAAAATGTGAATAAGTATGAGAGCCAGATCTAAGATCCCTTGAAGTAAGTGACCGATTATGCAGAGAAACTCAAGAATTCTAAAAGTTGGATTAAAGTCATCTTTCTTGGTTAGGCCTTCTGAGCCTCCAGAAACGTTATCCAAAAAATAAGTCATTTCCCTAAAGCTTGTTCATATGGTAATTTCTACAGAAGAATCTTGGGGAAAGGGACGTCGATTTTGCAATATCTGAAAATGTTGTGTGACGAATGACTCGGATATATATAGATATACTATATATATATATATATATATATATATATATATATATATATATATATATATATATATATATAAATTTTCATGTATAATATCTAAATCTTAAACTCTGTATATTTAGCTACAAACGTTTTTATTGAGGAAACTAGATCATTTACTTGTATGTTTTTCCTAAGTCTTAAAGTCTGTATATTTAATTACAAACGTTTTTACTGAGGAAACAAGAACATTTTCTTGTATTTTTTCCTAAGTTTTTAAAGTTTGTATATTTAGCTACAAACATTTTTATTGAGGAAACTAGTACATTTTCTTGTATTTTTTCCTGGGTCTTAATGTCAGTAACTTTAGCTACAAACTAGTTTTTCCCTTATTGAGGAAACTCAGAAATCAAAGGAAAATGAGACAACTTCAAAGTAGCATATACTCTTAACATACAGGGTGTCCATAAAGTCCCAGTCCTATTTTAAGCAATAAATACTTTTAATGGTACTGGGACTTTACAGACACCTTGTTTAAGATCAGGAGAGAAAACCCAGGTTGCAGATCGACTTGTAACAAATGACTCGCTGCTTATACAGTCTGGAGATCATGCTATTGTTTACAACCTGCTCATTTACATATGCTTAATTGGCTCATTATTACCTCCGTCCAGTCACGCCCCAGCCTTTCTGGTTTTTGTCGGATCT
>NC_061089.1:47083252-47100752 GCF_015104395.2 Macrobrachium nipponense | reverse complement strand
TCCCCAACTCCCTAATTACCGCCAGAAAATTAATGAGTTGATTTGGTAATTAAGTTTGGAAAACATCATCATTTTAAAAATTCTGTTTAGCCACCGGTCAACGCTGCAGTACATTTTATTCGTTTGCCTAAAACTTTTGTTGCTCTGAAGAAAAAACTAACTGAATTTATACGTTTCATTTCATTAACTATACTCTGTTTTTTCCATCTGTCCATCCGCCTGTGGTGTTTACGCATGGTATCCTATTTCGAATATTCACGGTGCAATTTGCATATAGTAAATTATTAAAACACTCTTCAGTTGCAAATGTACGCCAAGATATCCTTTTATTTACCTAAAACTTACACATAGCGTAACTATTTAAAGCCCGGGACGCAGTGTTACCATGCGCAAACACCACAGGAGGATGGACAGATGGAAAAAAAACAGAGTATAGTCTCCCTTTATGGTGATTAAGTAGATTTTGTCCCGCATTTTTTAGTTACCTTAGTCCGGTAGGTCTATCATGGTAGGCATACATTTCCATCATTTCGATCTCATTAACATCCTTTAATGAATCATGATGGGAAAAGAAACGAAACAGGTTTTCAAAAAAAAATAGATCCATTTTATCTCTAATTTGGCACTAAGATTAATTCGCGTCTTTTTTTTTTCTTTTTTTTTGCAGTTTTCTAATTGGACATGACGCAACATTTTAATTCCTATAAATATAAAAAAAAAACTCTAAAATACTAAATATAGAAATTAACTTTTTTCATGAAAAGTTAATTTCAGAATTTTAGGTTTTTCTTGGGGATTAATATTTGCAGCGAGTACCCAAAGCAATTTTGCCTAATTGTATTTTAATGTGTGTTTTTTTTCTCTCTCTTTTTTAATTTCTTAGTGATTTATTTTTATTCTTTCTGTCCCCTTTGATAATGGCTTAGCCTTCTTTATTGTAAATAACTTCATTTTCTGGTATTTTACCGTAGGTGTCTGCACATTTTCAGACTTAATTATTGTAATTGTACAGAAACATTCTGGGCTTATTTTTTGCAGTTATCTGTACATTTTCTGGGCTTATTTATTGTAAATATCCGGACATTTTCTGGTTTATTGATTGTAAATGTCCGGACATTTTCTGGTTTATTGATTGTAAATGTCTGTGTTTTGGACTTATTTGCTGAAAATGTCCAGTCGTTTTCTGACTTATTTATTGTAAATATCTTTAGGTTTTTTAGAATTATTTTTAGCCTTATTTATTGTAAATATCTCTATATTTTCTTGGACTATCTATTGTAAATGTCCGTTCATTTTCTTAGGTCAGTTATTGTTTATTTAATATAAAAAATGTCCGTACATTTTCTGGGTTAATTTTTTTATAAATGCTCACACATTTTCAAGATATATCTATCATAAATGTCTTCCCGTTTTCATGGCTTTTTATTGTAAGTGTCCGCCCATATTCAATAATAATAATAATAATAATAATAATAATAATAATAATAATAATAATAATGAAAATGAAGCATAAACAACCTGTAGACTATTATAAGTACTTGTGCATCCTAGACTCGTTCCTTCAAGTATCCCCCCACCCATCCCCCCCCACACCCCCCCTCCCCCCACCCCCGTCCAGTTAGAGAGGTGGCCCAACCAGTCCGGGTGATCGATTAGTATATGCGGTACTAATGAAGGAACGCATTATTTTGGCTGGAGTCTTGTATTCTGATATCTCCCCGTGTACGAAAACCCAGCAGGACTAATTGTTCCAGGCAGAGGATCATCCTCCTTGGCCGTTACAAGATTCTTGGCAAAACAAGGCTGTTCCTGGATTCTGTAGTGTGGACCAAAGCGATTCATTTCGAGAGAAGTTGAAAGGACTTGATGAGAATTTAATGGATTCACCTGTATATTCGCTGCATGAACTTTCGACAGCTCATACTAAGCAAACTCCCCAACCCCCCAACCCCCACCCCTTTTCCCCACCACTGTCATTCCTTCGTATGGCGGTACTGCCGCCAGTGCGCCTCATGGTGCACTGTAGACTTTACTTAAGTTTCTTTGCAGCGCCCCTTCGGCCATAAGCTGCAACCCCTTTCATTCCCTATACTTTACGTCCGTACAATTTCTCTTTCTTGCATCTTACGCTCCCCAACCCTCTCTTAACAAGTGTTTCATGGGTCTTCTCACTCCTTTAAAACCTCCCTTACTCTCAATTTCCCTTTCAGCGTGTGGCCTTGGGACTGAATATTATATTCCATTCCATTCCAGCTCATACTGCCAAAGTAATGCGGAGGTTGTAGAATGTAGCCATGCGCTAATTCGCACGTGATCTCGCCATTCGTCAAAATGGATTTAGACGAAGATTGTTTTTTGCAGGAAATTAATCTTGTCTGACTCATGCTGGAATCAGTCTGAGGTGTCGGACCTTCGTGGTATCGATCGTTATGTTTGTGTGTGTGTGTGTGTGCGTGTGTATAATTTCGTCAAATATAGGACAGTTTGATGTGCGTGAATATTCATCTTCTATTGTTTTTTAATGTACAATTCTGAATTTATATATATAATATATATATATATATATATATATAGTATATATATAGTATATATAGATATATAAAAATAAATATAAATATATATGTATGTATATATATACTACATATATATATACATATATATATATATATATATATATATATATATATATATATATATATATATATATATGTAGTATATATATATATAATATAGTGTATATATATCTATCCATATATATATATCATTATAATATAAATATATATAATTATATTAAATATATTATTATAATATTAAAATTTGATATTATTATAATAATAATATATATTATATATATATATAATATATATATATATATATATAAGACAGAGATACTTAGCATCTCCAGTGTTTCAATTTTTCTTCGTGGCTGTAACTTAGTTCGTATAATAATAACGTTTTCTATTTATTCGCGATTTCAAATCCAACATGTTACACACACACACACACACACACATATATATAATATATATATATATATATATATATATATATATATGTGTGTGTGTGTGTGTGTGTGTGTGTATATGTGTGTGTGTATGTGCATCCTTCTCTATCAGAATTAACAAATGCCACCTCACTGTGCACGATATCCAGCGCTTACCGGATTCCGTCTCAGGTTATGCGGTAAACCGCAATGAATTATTGCGATATTCGAGTACAGAAAATTATCGAAGTAATGGATTTTGGACGTTATGATATTCCCCGTCATTATCCGAGGGTTTATTCATGGCTTGAATAGAAAGTTTGCAGTTTGTTTTGCCCTTCGTTGTCGAAAGTAAGGTAAACTGAACTCTGCTCACACATTCTGATATTCACGGGCTGCTCTGTGAGCAAGTGCCTGCGCTGGCGTAGAGCCAGCTCGCTCAATCAACAACAACAACAGCAGTCTGATATGAAGTCGCTTCCTGCAGCAATTGAAGAATAATACTCCATTGTGCGACATATAAAAGTATGTGTGAACGTGGGAGTAGAGAGAGAGAGAGAGAGTAGAGGGTCAATTATCTTTCATCAGTATTGAAAAACACAGAATACTGAATGGAGAGAGAGAGAGAGAGAGAGAGAGAGAGAGAGAGAGAGAGAGAGAGAGAGAGAGAGAGAGAGAGAGAGAGAGAGAGAGTCTCTTATCTTGCAACAGTAGGGAAAGACATAGAATACTAAATTAACCATTCAAATTTTCGCACAGATTTTTGCATCTTGGTTTTCGGAGTTGAACTCCTTTTCAGTGCTTTGTGCTTCAGGCATTCGAAGTTTAGCTTTCATAGGAATCTTCAACTAGTGTGAGGGAAACCCCATTCCAATTAAAGTCACTAGCCTTTCGAGTGATCAGGAAATTCCACAGCCCTGTAATGAGTCAGGACCCTCCATTCTATCGTTATCTACCTCTAGAATGATAATGGTTCATCCTTCTTATCGTTATCTGCCTTGGAAGAAGGTAAGACCTATCTTTTTAGGATTAATACTTCTAGAATGAAACCTTACCCTACTTCTGGACTGAAGAAAGGGTCTGCATTTCGTCGTTATCTACCTCTGGAATGAAGCAAAGCCCTCTTTTCCATAAATATCTACCTGTTGACTTGCGGCAGGGCCATCCTTTCCATCGACACCAACCCCTGGAATGAAGAAGGACCTTCCTTTCCATCGTTATCTGCCTCCGGATTGAGGAAGAGCCCTCCTTTCCATCAACATTCAACCCCAGAATGAAAGAAGACCTTCTCTTCCATCGTATCTGTCTCTGGGTTGAGGCTGGGCTCTCCTTTCCATCGTTATCTAACACGGGAATGAAGAAGGACTTCTCTTTTACTGTCCTCTACCTTTGGAACGAAGAATGACCTTCATTTCCATCGTTATCTGCCTCCGGATTGAGGCAGAGCCCTTCTCTCCATCAACATCCAACCCTGGAATGGAGGGAGACCTTCCTTTCCATCGCTATCTGCCTCCGAATTGAAGCAGAGCCCTTCTCTCCATCAATATCCAACCCTGGAATGGAGGGAGACCTTCCTTTCCATCGCTATCTGCCTCCGGATTGAGGCGAGGCCTTCCTTTCCATCAACACCCAACGCAGGAATGGAGGAGGACCCTCCATTTTATCGTTATCTATACCTCTGGAATGAGGTGGGAGGCGTCGTCGTAAATCATGTTCCCCTTCCAGAGACGCCTCTCTCCTTATCCTCTCCTGCCCACGGGATTGATATCATCGGCTTATCTGGGCAGTAAATTCAGAGCTGAATCGGGTGGTGTATTCGGGGCGTAGGAAGTTCAAACGACGTGATCATTCATTTTCCCCTTTCGAATAGTTTAAGAGAGCCTCCGGGTTGGCCAAGAAAAGGAACGCGGTGCAATTAACGTTCAGGTTGAAAGTGATTCAACTTTTTGTGTACTAGTACAGTCAGTTGGGAGGTACCCAACGTATCTTTTGCTTATATAGAAAAGTTTGCATCAAATGTGCATAATGGCGTTTATGCGGTGAAACTCACGGAATCCAACTCTTTCCTTGGCAAAAATAGAAGAGTCTTTCTTTGGCTATTTCTTAGGAACTCCTTCATTCAAGAGTCTCCTCACAGATGGTTCTTAATACAAGAATCCTGAGCCTGTGTGGTTTGGTACTTAGTGGTTTGTTCTTTTATGTCGGTTAAGATAAAAATAATTATTGTAGTGAACGCATTATATATATATATATATATATATATATATATATATATATATATATATATATATATATAATATATACTACTTTTGTTAGTATGAACGGATTAAATCACGAGAAAAAGGAAGGAAAAAGGAACTGAGTTCATAATTTTTTCTGTATTATCTCACTTTGACAATTTAATAACAACCGGAGAAATCAACTGTTTTCTTTCTCTCTTTTTTTTTTTTTTTTTTTTTTGTACATGAAAGTATTTAATAGCAATTATTATTTGTATCGTAGATGATATAATGTAACAGAAGTTACGCATTTCTTTAGATTGAATATTACATTTAATATTTCGAGTCTCTTCTTTTTCTAATCACCTTCACCGTCTCTTTTCAATGCGTATCGTTTGGAAGCTTGAATCTCAAGTCAATGACCCTTGCGGTAGGTTCCATACGAATAAGATTCATTGTCTGGATAATAATACAACAATAATAATAATAATAATAAAAACCATCTCTTATGAGTCTGCGTTCAGAGGTAAAGAGACAATTATAAGAAACTGATATCTTAACAATCTATAATGAGAGAGGACACATCGCTAGCGTTATGGAACCTTTTATTATTTATAAATTTAAAATTTATGAAATTTAAACGAAGGAACATATTTGCATCTCTGATCCATAAGAATTTGCCAATGGAATTCTCTGAACTACTTACGCTAGACCCCGAGGTCCTACGTCGTAATTATATAAAAAGATGTTTAAATCCCCATTCTCCGATCTTTTCTGCTTTCTGGTCCCCGTCCTGTGAACTCTCTCTCTCTCTCTCTCTCTCTCTCTCTCTCTCTCTCTCTCTCTCTCTCTCTCATAAACAAACCCCGCGGTCGATTTTCCTTTATCAGAATTATTATCCATTCAATATTTTATCCCCAATGCTGAGTCGACAAAACCTAAAAGTCAATTTAGCGAAGATTAATGCCATTGAGTCAAATCCTGCAAAGGAGAGCCTTGCCAAAAGCGATGAATGTATGGTTTTCAGACATTCCAACATTTTTCAGACATCATTTTACAGAAAAACATTTTACAGAAAAATATTTTTCTGTTAAACATTTTTCAGGCAAACTTTTTTAGGATGTAAAAAAATTTTTCAGATGTCAAACATTTTTCAGGCATGCATTTCCCAGACGTTAAGCATTTTTCAGATTAATATATTTAGGATGTGAAACATTTTTTAGACAAACATATTTTAGGATGTCAAACATTTTCTAGACGTCAAGCGTTTATCAGGCTTAACACAACTTTCAGGCATCAAACATTTTCCGACATCAAAACACTTTCAGACGTCAAGCATTCAGATATTGATTCTAGGCTACCTTTGAAAATGTTAAAAATGTGTGCAATATATATATATTATAAATACATACATGTATATGAATACATATATATAGACACACATAGTGTGTGATAATATATATATATATATATATATATATATATATATATAGTGTGTGTGTGTGTGTGGTTATCGAATACTAATGTATGTATACATAAGCTAGGACAGAAGCTCGTCTTCTATTCACGTCAGTTTGGATCAAATACATCCGTGGAATCCAGGGTCTGGAGTCTTGAATATTTTCACTGGCTTATGACCTGATCTCAACAAAGAAAAATCCTAATTGGAAACTATTTCCGTGTTGTTTACAAGCACCTTTTTCTTAGTGACTCAGTCACTAGTAAATTTGACATCACAAATGCCTTATCTCACTTCCTGTTCATTATTGGAGCACTTACTTTCTATTTATTAGTAATTTTTCAACTTATTTTTTTCTTTTCTAATAGCTGATCTCTTTTTTGCTGCATTTCCGTTTGCGTTTTGTTACTTCTTTCTGATGAATACCTTATTCCTTAGAAGGTTGAATTTCAAGTCAACAGTCCTTGTGGCTTGTCCCATGTAAGTTCATGTGAATAATAAAATAATAATAATAATAATAATAATAATAATAATAATAATAATAATAATAATAATAATAATAATAATAATAATTTTACGAGTTTTAATTGTGTTTACGCTTGTTTTCAAACTTTAATAATATATATAGTTTTCGTTATTAGAAATCTGAAAAGTATTGCTGAGTTAGAGGAACATAGATTTGCCATTTAAAAAATCTTCCAGCCGTTTGCATTATCATTATACTATGTGTGAACGTAATTACTTTATTCATAAACCAGTGTAGTTACGACGACTTTCGTTTAGAAAAAATTTTTAGTTTCCTGTTAAAGAAAGCTATTGGGATGGCTATATGTCTGTCCGTCCGCACTTTTTCTGTCCGCCCTCAGATCTTAAAAACTACTGAGGCTAGAGGGCTGCAAATTGGTACTTTTATCATCCATCCTCCAATCATCAAACATACCAAATTACAGTCATCCAGCCTCAATAATTTTTATTCTATTTAAGGTTAAAGTTAGTCATGATCGTGCGTCTGGCAATGATATAGAACAGGCCACCACCGGGCCATGGTTGAAGCATTATACCGAGACCACCGAATGATGGATCTATTTTCGGTGGCCTTGATTATACGTTGTACAGATAACTCGATTGCGCCGAAGAAACTGGCGCAATTTTTTACTTGTTTATTTTTGTTTACCAATTTTTATATTTTCATTTTTTTTTAAATTGGTTTTAGCAGGATGCAGATTACATCTTTAAATAATTTAACGCTGGCCCCCAAAGACGATAGGTATCGTGTTCTAAGAGACCGTGGTCTGCAATTTGGGCAGTCCCTTGTTGGACCCTCGAGTTTATGGGCGTCAGGAAAGAAGGGTGTCGCTTATACTTCATTGCAAATTTGATGCTGTTCTTTTATTTACGATCATGTATCTATTTTCTGCCGATACAGATATCATGCTTTGTTGGGGATCATTCTTCAGAAATTTTTATTTATTTTCATTCACTTATTTTTATTTATTTATGTATTTATTTTCATTATTATTATTTTCTCTTTTCTAAGCTAGGGTTTTCATGCTGCTTACAAAACCGGTTCTTCGGGGTACAAGTTAAGGTTACTGAAGGCTGAAATATTTACGAGGTTTCAGGGTAATTTGTAATACAAGCGGGAACTTTTTAGTCGTGCTTTTGTTTATCACCCAATCACTTCCACAAGACTCATGAGAACCCCTGCTCTCTCTCTCTCTCTCTCTCTCTCTCTCTCTCTCTCTCTCTCTCTCTCTCTCTCTCTCTCTCTCTCTCTCTCTCTCTCTCTCTCTCTGCTGGAGAGGTCTAGTTTGATGATAAAGGTTGTCTATGTTGATGTTAGGCCTATAGTTGAGTGTGGATACAAATAGCTGGTTTAAGATTCTCTCTCTCTCTCTCTCTCTCTCTCTCTCTCTCTCTCTCTCTCTCTCTCTCTCTTACCTAGTGGTTAAATGGCCGTTCTGAAGGTCATTAAGTGAGGCTGCTGTTGGACCCCTTAGGGGTAAACAGTAAATTAGGAGCAGGCTTTGATGTATAGTCCTCTATTGTCGAAGGCCACACAACTAAACGCCTGTTTATTATTAAGATTAACCAGGTCGAACTGATTATTTTTGTTCCCGCCAGTGTTAAATAATGGTCGATCAGCCACAGCTATTAAAAATAGTGGTGTTATTTAGATCTGTTAATTTTTTTTTTTTTGTTTTTTTTTTTTTTTTGTTTTTTTTTTTTTTTTTTTGCGGAGTGACCTATCAATCATTGTTAGTGGTACGTTTTGTCCGAAGACGCGTTTCAATTTGTTTGGTTATTTGTAAGGGGAAGATCATATTAGGGATTGTATTATTTTCGTTTTTTATCTCTCTCTCTCTCTCTCTCTCTCTCTCTCTCTCCGTGTGTATCAAATATATTTGTGTGTGGCGTATGTATATAGTACACAGACACACATATATATAGATATATATAATACAAAGAGAGAGAGATAAAACAAATATATATATATGTATATATATATATATATTATTATATAATATTATAATATAATGTATTTTTTGGCGTGTGGTTCTGTGTGGTGTGTGTTGAATGGTGCGTGTAGGGGCCGCATGTGTCTGGTACCTTGGGAGTGATTAGTTGTAAATTAATTGGTATCAATCTAGACCGTGGGTATTAACTACTACGATTGTTTTCTTCTTATTTATTATTTCTAGAATGATAAGAAGCTAAACCTTATTTACTTTTATATATTTTTTTTTTTTGCGTTATCAATTTTAATATCCTGAGAGAATATTTGCTTTCCAACCAAATCCTCTTTGCCCTTTTGCGTATGAATACTTCGTCTTCTTTATATTGATAAATCTAGTAATTCTGTTGATAATTTGTGATTTTTAAAGGAATCCCTAATGATTTTATTATTATTATTATTATTATTATTATTATTATTATTATTATTATTATTATTATTATTATTATTATAACATTAAAAAAATTAGAACACCCGTGTGCAAAGTAAGGCCTGAGCTATAATAAAAACCATGATACACTAAAGTTCTAATATTTTTTTTCTTATTTTAACATCTACTTGAAGCATCGACTTTCTCATAAGTATCTCCTCCCTCACATTGAAAAAAATTGTTATTATCCCAACTGTCGCCTTTCGTTGAAGCATCGCCATTATTCTGATTATTTCTTCTATTTTTATTCTTCCCTTTCCTTAGAAAGGAAGGTGAAAACTAGCGATCTTTCACGGAACTCAGGCTAAAAGCGCAACTCTCCATACGGGCTGGCGCGGCGGTGTGAGGCGAGTCGAATAACTAACTTTGATTCGTCTGTCGGCGTGGAGAATGAGGGAAACTTATAAGGACAGTGCATTTCTCCTTTCTCCTCTTCCTCCTCCTCCTCCTCCTCCTTTGTTGCCCTTCCTTTTGGCGAAGGAAATCTTTTGTTTCTTGTTTGTTTGTTTTCTGCATTATAGCTGTCGTTTTTACGTGTTTAGATTTTCTTCGAAACTTAAATCTCTCTCTCTCTCTCTCTCTCTCTCTCTCTCTCTCTCTCTCTCTCTCTTCTTCTTCTTCTTCTTCTTCTTCTTCTTCTCTCATGAATGGAGGAAGAAGCAGCCTTGACTGGCTCATAACGAATCAAGGAGGAAAAAGACGAGGAAACATTTGCAAAATTAATAAAAACTGATGCTGTCGAATCATAATACATGATATGAATCATATACATTTTCTTACGGGATTAAGGAAATACCACAGGGTATACCGTTTATATTCAGTTGCTTACATTATACATACTAACAAACATTTGTATACAGAAATTATGTATGAAAATTCGTAAAGTAACTAAGTCTACGGGCATAACCAGCTCCGTTTCAGGGAATCCCTTCTCACCCACACCCCCTTGAAGGGGGGGTGGGGGGGGGGCGTCAGGATGAAACCCCATTATAAACCATCTTAGGGGTCCCCGGTATAACCCTGCTAAGTTTCATGCCTATGGACGAGCCGTAAGGCCGTGATTGAATGACAGACGGACGGACAGCCATAAAGCCCATTATAGTAAGAAAGTAGTTACATGGAAATAAGCCTAGTACGCTTTCATGTTAGTTTATTATTCATATATCAATTTATACGGATATATGTCATCGTATATCTTCTTTTCGTCACGATAATCGTCACGATAAAATTGGATTTCTATGTGGAGAGTGTTATCGTACGTAGATACGCACATAACGCACGCATGCGGGCCGTGGCTGAGAGTTTCATAGAGCATTGTACGCTCAACAGAAAACTCGATTGCACCGGCGCATTTTTTACTCGTTTGTAATGCACGCACTACAGCGAACTTCCACACAGACGAGAACTTTTTAAAATGGAAGGTTATACGATGACCCGTGACGATCGAGACTTTGCGAGCAATCAGGACCTATTTTTGGAGGTTCATTCAGTCGATCCTTAAAAACAGAATCGACTTCATTATCTACCCTATCAGTCCAGGATCAATTAGGCTTTTGGGCGTGCGAAGTCGTCCTTGTATGGATGGTAGACCATTCTGCCGATTAAACAAGGGAGGTATGACCGTCTGTGACGTCGATTTGCACCGATTTGGCCATCTGATCTTCTCTGCACTGAGACTGAAGGCTGGACCTAATTCGTTTATTACTTTCTTCCTTCGATGAAGGCTTTCGGGCGGGTTTTCTGCCTTGTTTTGTATATAAGTTTTGGTCATAGATTATGGCTACATTAGGTTTATTTCGTTTATTTTTTTTATGCGTCTTGAAACGAGAGTAAGCTTTTCTTTTCTTTCTTTTTTTTTTTTTTTTTTTTGCTTAGACCATCTTTAGAAGGAAAGATTTTATCATCTGTTATTATACGTGCAACTCTTTTTGTTTGCTATGCTTTTGAGTACGTCATCTTTTTTTTCATTTTTTTCATTTTAGATATATTTTTCACATAAGTCTTTTTTTTACTTATACTATAATATATATATATAATATATATATAATATATATATATATATATATATATATATATATATAATATAATATATTGGAGAAGGGGGCCGGTTCTAGAACGTCAGCTTTGTTTTTTTTTTTTTTTTTTTTGGTAAAAGAAAACTTTTGAGATGGCTTTTTCAGTTCGTCCGCACTTTTTCTGTCCGCTCTTTATCCGTTCACAGTTTTTGTGTCCGCCCTCAGATCTTAAAAGCTTCTGAGGCTAGAGAGCTGCAAATGGATATATTGACCATCCACGTTCCAATCATCAAACACACTAAATTGCAGCCCTCTAGCCTCATTAGTTTTTATTGATGGTTCAAGGTAGCCATGATTGTGCGTCTGGCAACGCTATAGGACAGGCCACCACTGGGTTGTGGCTAAAAGTTTCATTGGCCGCGGCTCATACAGCATTACATGCTGTACAGAAAATGCGAAGAAACCGTCGCATTTTTTACTTTTGTATAATATTATACTAAAATTTATTGATATGTTTTGTATCAACAATCTATATATTATTGTAGCGCAAACTTGCTTATGCTTTCACAAGATCCGTTATTATATCAAATGTTTCGAAGCCAGTTTGAGCAGCCATAATTAATCAATCTGTTTTTAAAAAATCAATTGCATTTCCTTCTTATATTCAAGTGCACAGCATTTTGAATACATATCCTACCTTCAAATTGTTTTCTTCAATTTATTTTTCTCTCCCGCAATGTGTCATGTCAACCTGCAAATAATGCGCCATGTCACCCCGCACTTAGTGTCATGTCACCCTGCGCACAATGTGTCATGACACCCCGCACACAATGTGTCGTGTCACCCCGCACACGTGTCATGTCCCCCCTCATACAATTTATCATGTCACCCCTCACTCAATATATCATGTCACCCCCGCACGCAATGTGTCATGTCACCCCTGCACACCATGTGTCATGTAACCCCCTCACACAATATGTGTCATGTCACCCCGCACACAGTGTGTCATTTCACCCCGCACGCAGTGTGTCATTTCACCCCGCACACAATTTATCATGTCACCACCACACACATTGTGTCATGTCACCCCGCACACAATGTGTCATGTCACCCCGCACACAATGTGTCATGTCACCCCGTACACAATGTGTCATGTCACCCCGCACACAATGTGTCATGTCACCCCGCAACCTTCCGGTACACGACAGCTCTCCGCATTCATTTCGCACGGCAAATTCTTCCACCTTCACGGAACTGCATTTGGGCGCATACACCCTGACGGGTGTCCCTAGGAGTATCAGATCTGCGTAGGATGACGTCCTTTATTTTGCTTTGAGGAATGTGGAGTTGTAACGCCCTCTAAGGCGATAGGATCCCTGAGGTGTAGGATATAGAATATTATTTTAAAGTAGTGTGTGGTTTAAGGTGAATGCAGTGGATATTTGATTCTTCAGGTAAAAATACGTTGGGAAATTTTTCTTAGAGTATTATTTAATAGATAAAAAAAATTGCAGGGTTGGTTTTGCACGTATAATATTTATAGCGAGTGATATTTTTTTTTTTCCAAAAATGAGTTAACAAATAATATAAAAGGTTTATTATAAAATCATGTTATAATGTAATTCCACATTTGTAATCGTGCTACAGTTGGATACACGGGACATAATTGATATTAATTATTTTCTCCTATTGTGAAAACGTATTATAATTTTTGCCGAATTTCATTGTGTTGAGTCAATGTCTGTATTATTGTAGCTCATGGCTGATTTTTTTATACATCATATATGAAGAATATATTAGGAATTTCTTCAAAAAGACTATTAATTTCCATTCGTGCTTGCTTTCTATAAAAGGAAGCAGTTTCCGTTTCACTCTTTATTTTCTTATGTGGCAATATGACATAATGTTTCCTTTCATAATGTGTCTAAATAAAAGAAACGACTGTTTATGGAAACTGCATATAAAGAGCTCCATTTTGTCCCTTGCACTCTGCCTGGGGGAGAAAAATAGAAAAAAAACCCTCTCACGTACAGTTTTATGACGCTTTCAATGATGTAACCCATCGACGCCGCGTCCTTCTGCTAATAAAATTACCCTTTGAAGTCCTGCCGTGTACGTGACTCCCGCCTGCCTGCCTTTGGGATGAACAGTACTGTGCCTTCAGAAGTAGTTCGTGAGGTTGTTGTAGGAAGGGAACCCGTTCGGATGTAAACACTGAGATGATGCAATACTCGTCAGGAGTGGAGTGAGGAAAGTTTATGCTCCCGGGCTGTAAGTGAAGAGAAAGCACTCAGTAAAGGGTGCTTTTGATTCTATTGCCGGAGGGTATCCCGCGCGGGGGCAGAGAGAGAGGAGAGAGAGAGAGAGAGAGAGAGGAGAGAGAGAGAGAGTGCGGGTATCTATAAAATGGCTTCGTCCCTCACGTTTTGATGATATGCATTTTTTTTAAATCCGTCATATCTGAAGCTTTCATTTTTCCTCTCTCTCTCTCTCTCTCTCTCTCTCTCTCTCTCTCTCTCTCTCTCTCGCTGCAGCGGTTGAATAAATATATATATATATATATATATATATATATATATATATATATATATATATATATATATATATATATATATATAGATTGATTGATTGGTTGATTGATTGATTGATTGATTTTGTGGAAGGTTTTTTTCCCTAAGGTGTTCATCCACGATCCAGCAATTAAAGAATGTATTTGGCTTTTCTCTGGAGCTATCTCTGTTGGGGCAAAAGGCTTTTATATCATACATAAATACATACATACAAACATACATGCATACGTACAAATTCTTAGCTTGCTACAATTTCATGCGTAAGAAACACAAGATTATTTTTAATTGTAGTGGGTAGTTTCTCTCTCTCTCTCTCTCTCTCTCTCTCTCTCTCTCTCTCTCTCACACACACACACACACACACACAAAACCTTTCATACCATATGCTTAATGATTCCTTGTGCTAGCGTGGAGTTTTCAAAAAAAATTCCAGATTAATTAAGTTTGGTTTTCACATGATCATTTTGGAAACATATAAATCTGAAGAAAGACTCATCTTTGACTCGACATTTTATTCATGAATTTCCGCACACATTTCCCATCAGTAAGTAGAAGCAATGTCTGTAAATTTTCTGTTTTATTTTGTATTCTTATGAAGGTATCTTGGATGAATTTATATTGTCAAAATAAGCTTAAAAACTAAGAAATAAAACCAGAAGACATTTTGACAAACTGCAAAAATAAGAAAAATAATGTAAACCTTTTGAGTTTTTCTCCTCCGCCCTCATATTACATCCTTAGCACGCAACAAGCAAATTGAAATTGCTTGAGAGACGCCCTCAGAGTCACTTGCGTGGTCGCCTTTGCATATTATTTTCCCCCGGAGGTGAAAATTTTTTTTTTTTTTTTTTTTTTTTTTTTTTTTTTTTTTTTTTTTTTTTTTTTGCAATAATTCACCGTAATTGGTCGATGCAAATGAAAACTTCTGCTGGGCCGTCATTAAGAAAAATACCTCGGCGTGGGTCGTAAGAGCCTGTCTGTTTGTCTGTCAAGTGTTAAAATTGGTGCTGTCAAGTTGAGGATAATTGATGCTGAACTTGGCCACATAACCCAGGCCAGGGCAGTCAACCAGCCACAATCGCACCCCCCCCCCCCCCCCCACCCCCACCCCCCTGCGTTCCTGTCAACTGCCCCCAACAGCCACTGCAAGTGAATCGTTGCTGTTTAAAAACCCAAAACCTCGGGTGCCCTCATAGGAAGGGCTCAAGAAGAAGACGAAGGGAAATAGGTATAATAGGGAAGAGAACGTTTTATGATAAGACGACTGAGCTTTGTACAAAACCTACGTCGGTTGGGAATTTTACAAGATAAACAGGTGGTGATTTTCTTTACATCGCTCTTTACACATACACACACACACAGATCATATATATATATATATATATATAGTATATATATATATATATATATATATATATATATATATATACATATATTTATATATATATATATATATATATATATATATATAGATACGTATACATAAGTATATATGTGTGTGTATGTATGTATACAGTCAGCCTGATGTATGTAAATCTTATGCAATCTAAATAAAATTACAGATGCCAGAGAAGGGTGAACCTCGGCTTCAGAAACGAAGTATGGGAATATTTTTTCTTTTAAGTGAACAAACAACCTCCTAACCTCCTCCTCCTCCTCCTCCTTTTAGAAACCAACTGAGGCCCTTGGTAGAAGAAGGATTGATTTACAGTTGACTGTCCAGGTCCTAATCTCTTGCCGTCGACAATTATGGGGGATTTACTTTGACGACTCCTGAAATTTCGAGATATACGGCTTGTCCGAGTCGAGTTAATAGCAGGAAGATAATTCCCCCTGCAGAATATGAAGGTAGACAGACGAGCGACGCATCGCCAGGGGCCAGCGTCGCTTGGCCAAGATTGTTTGTACTGCGCTTGTCAATCAAGCTTTCATTAGGCGTCAGATGATATTGATGATGATGATGATGATGATGATGATGGAAAATAATTTCCCTTCTGCTACGATGTTTGAAGTTGAGCTGCTGATTGAAGGTCAGAGAGTAGAGGAAAGTAAAGATTTAGGTAACTTGGAAAGAACATTCCGCTTTCAGAACTCCTTGTTCGAAATTGTGGAAAAAAATGGTCCTGTTTACGGAAGTCTTTATTCGAAATTATGGAAAAAAAATAGTCAATAAACGTAAATATTTTGTGACATAAAGCAGTGATAATTCCACAGAACAGTTTCATGATGTCCTCGGATTTCCACTGTACCTCCTTTCATATTCTCTTTCCTCATTCCTACGTTCCACCCTCTCTTAACAACTGCGAGGTTTTCGTCCTGTTACGGCTTTAAAACCACCTTTACTCTCAGTTTCCTTTCCAGCGCTGAGCGACTTCATAGGTCCCAGCGCTTGGCCTTTGGCCTAGATTTTATATTTCAGTTCCAATTCCATTGAAGGAAGAAAACACAAAATGTAATTTCGGGCTTTTGAAAAGGAATCATTTGAGAATAGAGGGAAATCTGAGGGTAACATTAGAGTAAATGAAAACTACCTCCGTGTTTACTTACATTATGCTGATGAGCTTGACAGAGTATTTTTTTTTTTTTTTTAAATAGGGTTTAACTTCTGAGTGAACCTCCGTGATCAAAGATACTTTCTGAGAAAAAAGTTCAACAGAGAGCACTAAATAAAGCATTAACAGAACGATAGATAAACCTTCTACGATTAGGTGAATGGAGTGTTCTCTTCTCTCTCTCTCTCTCTCTCTCTCTCTCTCTCTCTCTCTCTCTCTCTCTCATTAATGATACAAGATTTAACCTTTTGCAGTAAATGAGTTATATACTCTCTCTGTTTTTGAGCCATCCTAATCCTTGTAACTCCTTGTAACTCACTCTCTCTCTTCTTATTGAGGATACTGGCATTAATCTTTAGCAGTAAACGAGCACTCTCTCTCTCTCTCTCTCTCTCTCTCTCTCTCTCTCTCTCTCTCTCTCTCTTTAACTGGGAATATTCACATTAATCTTTAGCACAGATCGAAATCCACCCCTCCTGAGCGCACGATGTCTCCTCGGATGGACTAGCAAGTCTTTGAGACATCCTAATCCTTGTAACTCCTTGTAACTCCTCCCCCCTAACTTAGTCGGTTGGCGAACCCAGTCGTAAGTATTTACTTAGCAATGTGTGAGGGCGTCAGGAATCTCGTAGTGCCTTGTTGACAGCTTAAGTACATGTCGAATGGCCCGCGGACTTTCCATTGACTCTTGTAAGTGGGATCCGTTGGCCAATGAAGTGAGACTGTTCGACATGAGTTCGCGAGAGAGAGAGAGAGA
>NC_061089.1:47053252-47078252 GCF_015104395.2 Macrobrachium nipponense | reverse complement strand
TTGAGATTTCAGAGAGACCTTTGCCTTAACTAATTACTCTCGAGACAATTCCGATCCTTTTATTATTATTATTATTATTATTATTATTATTATTATTATTATTATTATTATTATTATTATTATTATTATTTTCCGGACGTCGTTGAATTGTGAAAGGTAACAGCAATGTTCATTTGCATTTTCTAGAACTGGCTATGAGTGTGTATATGTGTGTGTTTATTTGCGCGCGAAAGCTTTTAAGGGATTCAGTATTCAGAGGAATTACCATCGGTCAAAAGCGCTTGACGCTCGTCGACAGCCAATTTCTTATCTTTGAGCGCCGTTCGAAGCAGTTGCTTGTTTTCATGAGTTTCTTTCAAGATAAGAAACTTGCTGTGCTTCATCTTCCGCCTCGCTAATTTCACCCCGAACTGCTAGAAAACATTATGTGAGACTTAAGCGGATAATATTGAATCTATATATTTAATCTCCACTTTTGCTCAGTGAATAAATATTTGATACCCGCGATGACTTGGCTTGGAAAATGTTCATCCCTCTAACGCAATAGTTTCAGGTTTGACGTAAGCATATAATGTTTATGCGGACGTCTGACGTTAAATGCGTTTTATTTGCATTTTTATATATGCGAAAATCAGTTCGCGTAAGTTTTTTTTATAATGCTAAACCTTTTCAACTGAACGTTCTGCATTAAAGTCTTGCCTGGGTTATCACTCAGTAAAACTAGCGTCAGATAAATCGGCTTTTTTTAAAATATGCGAATTTTAGTCAATCGGCTTAATTTGATAAATCTGTGAATCATTTCTTGGGAGTAAGACTTAGAGTAAGATTGTTGACTAGACCCGCCTCCCTAGTTCATATTTTGAAATGTAATTATTATTATTATTATTATTATTATTATTATTATTATTATTATTATTTATTATTATTATTATTATTATTCAGAAGATGAAACCTATCCATATAGAAAAGGCCCACCACACGGGCCTGATTTGAAATTCAACCTTCCAGAGAATATTATGGGGTTCATTCGAAAGAGGTTACAGAAAGTAATGGGAAATACAGAAGGAAGAGACCAGTTTTTAGAAATACAGAATAATGAACAAATTAATAGATAAACCAAATGTAAGTGAATTATAAGTTTTAAAGTATACGTATAACTGCTGAGAGATGCGATGCTTTTGTGTTCCAATATCTTAGCTTTGTGAAGCTGGCTTTTTATTTTAACGTTGTTTAATGGAACTTTATGTTAATGTATCACAATTTGTTTGTTCAGCCGTTTTTGTTCATTCATAAATTCTTGTTTTCGAACTCTTATTACTTGTTTTCTTTATATATTTTCCCTCTGATTATGCCTTATATTTTTTATGCTAGATTTTCTTCTTTACATATCTTTGCGAAATTACAGTTAATTTTACATACCTAAGAATTCCAACGTTTAAAGAGAATGGTTTGTTTGGAAACGAGCTGAAATGCTTAGCCGATATGTTATGCTTTTTTTTTTTATTTCTTCTGAAAGTGCAATTATTATTGTACATTTGTAGCTCCAACATGAACTGCAGATAAACCTTTTAACTCGAATTATTTAATGTTTCCGTAGGAAGCATTTATTGCGAATATTTCCATTTCGAGGTCCTTTGAAATTTACCCCTGTTTAAAATGAGGTCGGTTATCTTGCCATGAGTGAGGTCGAAGAATATTGAATTGAATTTATTTATTCATTTATCTATTTATTATATATTTACTTACATTTTCCACTGAATTTATTTATTTACTTATTTATATTCTCATTTTTGTATTTGCTCTTCCTAAAGTGAAGTACCTTTATTCTTTTCGCCTTTGCTGTAAGGATGTTTTTCACTGCACGGCGCGCTTGATGAGTAGATTCTCTCTCTCTCTCTCTCTCTCTCTTTTCGTCTGATTCGCATTGGTTTTTGTTCCGCTGCAAGGATTCTCAGGAAATTCGCCAACCTGTTTCTAGGGCCCTTAACGAACTGCTTTAGTTGGATGAAAACTTCCAAAGGCTGTGAGCAGTTACTAATTTGCTCTCTCTCTCTTTCTCTCTCTCTCTGATAGGGAATGCTAGGTTGATGTTAGATCCCACATGAAGTGTAGGGGGAGAGTAGTTGTTTTGAGATCCTCTCTCTCTCTCTCTCTCTCTCTCTCTCTCTCTCTGAGATGGTTAGAATTATGTTAGATCTCATATGAAGTGTAAGGGAAAATAGCTGGTTTAAGATAGTCTCTCTCTCTCTCTCTCTCTCTCTCTCTCTCTCTCTCTCTCTCTCTCTCTCTCTCTCTGGACCAAAGAGCAGTTATTTCTTGGCCCGATTCGTTAACTGACTCCTTGAAATTATGAAATGGTCCAGCTGAGATAGATCACCTGATTTAAATTAACGCGAGAAATATGAGTCATCATGGGGAGTAAAGAGATCATAAATCATTTGGGAAAAGAATCGGGTGATTTAAAACCCATCCAGAAATCCTGACCTCGTTTGCGATGGGAAATGTATTTGTTGCCACCAGCGAAGACGAATGTATTTAACCTATGACAGGGTCTGTCGTATTTTCTGTTTGCGTTGTGTGTTCGTCTGTGTGTTTGTAAGGAAACAGGTGACTGGTTTCTGGTTTGAATTTTAGATCCAGGATATATCTATTTTTTGTTGTTGGTTTTAGTAACCTCGTGTGTATCTGACTAAAACGGCAGCTTTCTGACTTGTGTGTTTTTAGGGAACTCAACACAACCTCTTATTAATAAAATGAACTGCAAATAGTGCATAGCATTTGGGTAAGTATGCAAATAGCATTGCCATAGGATTTTAATCGCTGTCAGGCCTTTCTGATGACACATGCCTTTGTTTCCATTATCATCAATTATAAAATGCAAAGTCAAAATGAAATAATGTGAAGTTAAGTAAATGTCTAAATATCTCCATGACAGTGTTTATTTGAATTTATTGGAAAGAACTCATCTTTAGCTTGTACTTAGTGATCAAAATTATCTCTCTCTCTCTCTCTCTCTCTCTCTCTCTCTCTCTCTCTCTCTCTCTCTCTCTCTCAATAACTAATTTCCCCTCTATCTCAGAGAGGGTGTTTAATCAGAAAGTGTGAAGCAGAGTATACGTTTATTATGTAACTTCATTGTAAAGATAGTAGATAAACTACAATATACATATCCTTAGTCGTTCAATACTATGATTAAATATCTAGATAGCGACAGAGGGCGCAACTTAACTGTTGCATTACCCACTCAAAATTTAAAATATATCATATGTCGAACAATGGTACGTTCATACGCCCGGAGACATTAACTACCAGCAATTACCAACAGTTCACTGTAGACCACTAGATATGTCGAGACTTAGAGAGATCGAAGCACCCGGCCAAGTATTATGAGAATTGCCAACACTTAAAGAACAGGTCAGATCGTTTTTATTATCATTGTTTTTTTGTTTGTTTTTTTCATTTTATTTTTCATGGACCACAACTTCTGTTAGTTTGGAGTCAGGTTTTTTTTTCTTCTTCTTCTACCTTGTTTTACATTGCCAGGAGCTGTAGTTAAATGAAGACTCGCATATTAGAAGTATGCAGAGTAGTGTAATCCTTGTAAATTGCTTGTTAGTCTTGGGCGATGGTAGACCCTCTTTAATAATGGTGTTCTCTTCTTAATTATTGCCTGCCTCTCTCTCTCTCTCTCTCTCTCTCTCTCTTCGCTTCTTCCTCTTCCTTCTCTCTCTCTCTCTCTCTCTCTTTCTGTATGAAATGTATATATAATATATATATATTATTAATATATATATATATATATATATATATATATTATATATACCTCCCTCCCCCCTTTCCCTCCTCCCAAGACAACCACACCCCCGCCTCAGGGATCGATCTCAGGGCTCTTTCTAATAAGGCGAGGCGAATAATAAAAGAAGGTAGAATTATATCCTTACTCAAATTTAGTATTAAAAGAATTCTTCAGCGTGGGAGAATTTGACGAATTAATTCTTACCCAACCTCCATCCTATTTACCTCTACGTAGAGTCTGCATGGCTAAGTCTTGCCTCACTGGCAACGCTGATTCTATAAATCAATGGCGAAATGTTTAATTTCAGAGCAGGTACAGGCGATTAGACGTACTTACCCGAGGAAATACCTCGTAAGAATATATATATTAAGCGCAATAAATCTCTGGATCAAGTTCGGGTAGTTGTTGCTGTATTGCAATGCAGTAATCTTTATGTTGCATCAGTCTACGTCTCTCTCTCTCTCTCTCTCTCTCTCTCTCTCTCTCTCTCTCTCTCTCTCTCTCTCATTTGCAGGATTTATTGCAGTCTTGTGAATCTTGTGCAATTTATCTCTCGCTCTCTCTCATTTGCAAGGTTTTATTGTAGTCTCCTCTCTCTCTCTCTCTCTCTCTCTCTCTCTCTCTCTCTCTCTCTCTGTGTTACTAGACCAGTTGAATCAGTCAAACCGAGCTGTGTTTATGGCACGGTCATGAACCCAGCCCTCTCGCCTTTTGTAGATGAGTGCTCTAGTGCTAAGTGAAAGATTATTGATTGGATGTAGACACTTATGAGATTTTGTTACGCTCTCCTTCCAAATACATCTTAGACTCAAGGCGGGACATGTTACCAATCTCTCTCTCTCTCTCTTTCTCTCTCTCTTTCTCTCTCTCTCTACCCTTTGTTCATTCCCCATCTCCCAATATTCATGAGTATGTTTCAAGGAAAAGAAATCATTAAGGAACTAGTTCTCCATTCTCTCTAACCACACATACCCCTCTCCCTCCCCCTTCACCCTTCCCACTCCACCTCCCCTTTCCCCTTCCCTTCCAACCAACCATCCCCCTCCCCCCCCAAATTGGTTTATCAATGGATGTTTGTGTGAGGGGCGCCATACTAAGTTCCTCGGCGCGGGTTTACGAGCTCGAATATTGCGCCATGCATTTTAGTTGGCAATTATGTCTTTGAAGAGAGAGAGAGAGAGAGAGAGAGAGAGAGAGAGAGAGAGAGGAGCTGGTAACATGTTCTCGAGTCTATGATACATTCTTTCAGATAATCGTTGTTAGTCAATTTCTGCCCAAAACCTCTCCCTGATTTTAAATTCTTGTCTCTCTCTTTGCATGAGCGTAGCGCATGCGCGTGTTTGGCACATGTTCCATTTTAGATTAAAGTGCGCACAACTACGATGTGTCATTGACCGTATGAATAATGCAAAAGAACATACGCTGGTCAATACGAGACGGCACAGAGGATATCCTCACTGTGTCGTAAAGTGATCAATTATTTAGAATACGATGTTCTCATCATTAGGTTGTTTGGTCACCTGTTGAAACTCCTAAGAATTTCAGAGACATAAGTTCGATCTGTTGATTTATTCATGGACTGGCAGCTACTCCCTCTGTGTAACACCATTCCTTTCCTATTCTCTCTCTTTTTTTTTTTTTTTTTTTTTGCTTTTTTAAGTCGTTGCACGCAGGTTTTCCTTAGATACGCGTGTGTCTGCGTGTGCGTGCTGAGTGTGTGAGAGAGAAAGAGAGGGGGGGGGGAGGGGGGATATATTATATTCAATTGCACTTATACAAAACAGTCACGCTTGGATTTTATTCTTTTGAAGAACTTTAATAAAAAAATAAAAAAAATTAGGGCCATACATTGTTTCGAAATTTTATCATAAATACCAGTCACTTCGATAATTTTCAAAATTGATTTCATTGTTGTTAGTATTTCATAAATTTGCTGTACTTGATACTTTTTTAATTAATAATTCAAAGAAGTGCATACCTGCCTGCATAAGACCTGCATATTTTTCCTTGTTTCATAAATGATTTATTCGTAGTTATGATTATATTCATCATATTTAAAGATA
Organism: Macrobrachium nipponense; assembly: GCF_015104395.2. NCBI lineage: Eukaryota > Metazoa > Arthropoda > Malacostraca > Decapoda > Palaemonidae > Macrobrachium > Macrobrachium nipponense. The sequence continues at coordinate 47,072,393 of NC_061089.1, read as the reverse complement.
TTTATTTAAGTGTTTATTTCCCATTTTATTTAATTGTGTGATGAGAGTGGATTCTCAAAATCACATCAGTCAGTGTTCTTTATCGTATATACTGGAACAATTTTTGAATTAACTGTATACAAATTTTTTTTACAAAATTATATATCCAATTAGGCTTGAGACAAATTTTTGTTTGCCAGTCGAATATAAATACTATTATTATTATTATTATTATTATTATTATTATTATTATTATTATTATTATTATTATTATTATTATTATTATTATTATATTACTGGACACAGTTGTCCGTGTCGAAAATGACGATAATGGTTACGGGTTAGAAAGTTATTGATATTTATAGAAAAAAACCATCAGCTTATCACGCAGCTATATTATTGTGGATCCACAACTGTTATTATTATTATTATTATTATTATTATTATTATTATTATTATTATTATTATTATTATTATTATTATTATTATTATTATATATAAGGACGTGATGAAAGTGATACTTCACCACATTCGACGACAGTAGTAATAGTAGTAGTAGGAGTAAAAATAGCGATAGAAGTAGAGATAGCAGTTGCACAACTACCACAGTCCTTTAGATTGTCTTAAAATATGATTCCGTATCGATCGGTGAGTGAGTGAATTAATTCCCTCGAATTCCCTTATTGGTTTACGAGGGCGCTGAATCGGTTCGCCAATCGGCAGATTAGATTATTCGTGAGGATAACATTATTTTGTCAGGTTGTAACTTAATCGTACAATTTCATTCTCTCTCTCTCTCTCTCTCTCTCTCTCTCTCTCTCATACCTAAAATTCTATAGTTTGGGATCCATTCAATTGTCTAAGCTAAACTAATGTAATCAAGTCGACTCTTATTGAATGTTGTTGATTCACTGCTATTTTGATGTTAAATATTTGGCATCTATCGGGTATTTATTTTCAGTTCATCACCCATTTTTTGAGGGGGTGGGGGTGGGGGAGGGGGGGCGGGTGCATGTGTTCAGTCATGTATACTTCCACGTTTCTGAATGTCATCTTTAGCGTATGCATTCATGCATTTCATATACATATGACATTTAAATCATACATTTATGCTGCCTTTCAGTGTGTAAATCATCTGATTTTATCTACCATAATTCCCTGCTTTTATTTCCATTTTTCGATGATATTATGCTCTTAAAACTTCTCCAGCTGACGTGACCGCGCTCCATTAATTGGTAAATACTCATGAATTATTTTGTTTTTTCTGAAATAATAATTTGGCACAAATCTGGTGCAACAGGGAAATCTAAAAACAAATAGCAGTTTCATCGCGATTGGCTATTATTATTATTATTATTATTATTATTATTATTATTATTATTATTATTATTATTATTATTGATTATTATTATTATTGTGTCATAAAAATAAAAAATATCATATATTAGAGTATATTACTATGTTAACGTCAACACGAATGACGAACACCGTTCAGTTGTTCTAAAGTCTATGTTTGTTTTACAGATAATATAATGTGGATTTTATGACACAGATTGTTCTTCACAATATTGTGGATAGTAGAACAAGTATTCAAATTGTAGAAACAGATCCACAGTATGTAAATGTACATATATTTAAATTTAAAAACTTTAAAGATAGCTTTCGGGAATCTGTTCGGTTCCCCCTTTCAATCTGATTGAAAAGGGTAACGAACAGATTCCCGAAAGCTATCTTTAAAGTTTAAATTTAAATATATGCACATTTCATAACTGTGGATTTGCTTCTCCATTATTATTATTATTATTATTATTATTATTATTATTATTTTTTTTTTTTTTTTTTTTTTTTTTTTTTTTTTTTTTTTTTTTTTTTGCTCTATCACAGTCCTCCAATTCGACTGGGTGGTATTTATAGTGTGGGGTTGCCGGGTTGCATCCTGCCTCCTTAGGAGTCCATCACTTTTCTTACTATGTGTGCCGTTTTCTAGGGATCACACTCTTTACTGATGAGACCTGGAGCTACTTCAGCCTCTAGTTTTTCTAGATCCTTTTCAGGGATCTTGGGATCGTGCCTAGTGCTCCTATGATTATGGGTACGATTTCCACTGGCATATCCCATATCCTTCTTATTTCTATTTTCAGATCTTGATACTTATCCATTTTTTCCCTCTCTTTCTCTTCAACTCTGGTGTCCCATGGTATTGCGACATCAATGAGGTGATACTTTCTTCTTGACTTTTGTCAATCAACGTCACGTCTGGTCTATTTGCACGTATCACCCCTATCCGTTCTGATACCATAGTCCCAGAGGATCTTTGCCTGATCGTTTTCTATCACTCCCTCAGGTTGGTGCTCGTACCACTTATTACTGCAACTAGCTGATGTTTCTTGCACAGGCTCCATGGAGGGCTTTTGCCACTGAATCATGCCTCTTTTGTACTGGTTCTGTGCAAGTGCCGGGCATTCACTTGCTATGTGGTTTATGGTTTCATTTTTCGTATTGCACTTCCTAACATATGGGAGAGATGTTATTTCCGTCTATCGTACTTTGAACATATCTGGTTCTTAGGGCCTGATCTTGTGCCGCTGTTATCATTCCTTCAGTTTCCTTCTTTAGCTCTCCCCTCTGTAGCCATTGCCAATTGTCATCGCTGGCTAGTTCTTTAGTCTGTCTCATGTATTGTCCGTGCATTGGTTTGTTGTGCCAGTCCTATGTTCTTTCTGTCGTTTCTTCCTGTCTCTGTATATTTCTGGGTCTTCGTCTACTTTTATTAGTCCTTCTTCCCATGCACTCTTTAGCCACTCGTCTTCACTGGTTTTCAGATATTGCCCCAGTGCTCTGTTTTCAATGTTGACGCAGTCCTCTGTACTTAGTAGTCCTCTCCCTCCTTCCTTTCGTGTTATGTATAGTCCTGTCCCGTATTTGCTCTTGGGTTGTAGTGCTTTGATTTTGTATTGTCATTTGTCTTTCCCTGGTTTTCCTGATCTATGCTGCGGAGTTCTGCCTTCGTCCATTCCACTATTCCTGCGCTGTATCTGATTATTATTATTATTATTATTATTATTATTATTATTATTATTATTATATTATTATTATTATTATTCAGATGATGAACCCTTTTGATAAGGAACAAGCCCACAGGGGCCACTGACTTGAAATTCAAGCTTCCAAAAAATATTATAGTGTTAGTTTGAAAGAATCATCACAAGATAATGAAAGATACAGAAAGAGATCAGTTATCAGAAAAACTGATAAATAAACAAATTAATAAGTAAAAAATAAGAATGTAAGTCAGTTGTAAAATACAAGGAGAATTGTATTGGGATAGTAATGCATTGCATCTTCGCCTGAACTTCTAAAGTTCTAATTGCACGACTTCCAGTGAGGAATGATTTTGTCTTATTTTGACAATTAATAGGCTGTTACTACTTTTACGGTTCCTACTTTTACAAATAAGGATTGAAAATCAATGTAAAACAAACCTTATTCATCATTTCTTTCCAGTTACCTATAATTTTTCAGGTAATTTATTTTTGGGTTCGATAGATTCTACGTAATGGTTGCAAGAACTTTTACGATGCCTCTTTTTAATTAACCAAGCTCGAATTCTATCTGTGACTAGAAATGAATATTCTCTCTTTTTAACTAACCTCGAACACCATCCGTGACTTGGATTTCATATATTCGACGTCGTCTCATTTAATGTCATGTGATGTTTGTGCTGTCATGTGATAGTTGTGATGTCATGCGATGTTTCTGACGTCACGATATCCCGTTCGCATCCCGAGGCATCAGGATTAATCCTTCTGTCCGCGATGCGATGCACGGAGTTCTTGTATGTACGAATTACGTACGAATTACGCTGGTTCATGCGACGGTGACGCGTGATGAGAGAGAGGAAGTGCGCGCTCGTGCTGTTTACCCCGTCCTAATGGATTGCCCATCCACGGGGCATAAGTTGGAATCTTAACGGGAGTGCCCAACAACCAGAGGAGGGCATCGGTTGGAATCCAACAGGGGAGGAGTGCCTCGGAGATCCGTTGAGTGAGGCATTCTGCTTATATGGAATATATGTATGGCCAAGGCACGATTCTAAACACCTCCCCCTTACTCTTCCCTCTCTCCATCCCTTCCCCTAACCCCCTCAACCCTCCCCTCCCCCTTCCACTTCCCCCTTCCCACTCTTTCCCTGCCCTCGCCCTCTTCCTCCCGTCACCCTCCCCCCTTTCACCTCCTCTTCCTCCCCTCTCCTCCCCTTCCAATTCCCTCCTTTACCCTTCCCTCTCCTCACCTACCCTTCCCTCCCTTCCCCATTCCCCACTTCCATTCCATTCCCCCTTCCCATCCCACCATCCTATCCTACCCCAACCCGTCTCAGCCCTGGCCTCCCCAACCCTACCCCACTTTAGAACCATCCCACCCCCACCCCTTCCTTGGAGGGAGGTTCGTCGTATGGGAAAGAGCGCTACGGGTATTAATTATAGGGAGGACGCGTATTTACGACCTTTCTTTTGACTGGGCTCTTACGTATCTCCTGCCACCAAATTGTTTTTCTTTTATCTTTATTGTTATTCATCATCACCAATTACCTGAATGGTTAGTCAGCCTTTACCTGGGAATTAGAACGTTGGTGAACCAGACGTTCTTTTCAATTCTATACGTGATAATTGTTTCAACAATGACGGTTTGCTAACAGGAATAACTTTACCGGTTGATCCATTGATTTCATTTTTGAAATGTCACCATTGTTGTGCTCCGTAGGGTGGTAGGGCCGTCAGTTCACCTCATGTGGCCCACTGTAGGCATTACTTAAGGTTCTTTGTTCGTTCATATTCTTTTTCTTCCATCTTACTGTTCCACTCACTCCTAATAATGTTTCAATGGTGCAGCTGCGAGGATTTCTTCTTGTTACACCTTTCAAACCTTTTTATTGTCAATTTCTTTTTCAGTGTTGAATGACGTCATATGTCGCAGCCTTTGGCCTATATTCTATCGTACTACAATTATGGCCATAGACGCATCACGTAATGACATTCAGATATCCCGAGTTAGCTTTTAAATGTCTCCACGAAATAGAGCTACGTGCCTATGGTTGGCTGAATGGTCTATCATATTACACCAAGGTATATCAACCTTCGCCTTTGGTTTGAGGCTCATTTTTCCTATTCACGAGAAATGCTATAACCTCGGTCTTCCCCATCCCCCCATCCCTCCCCCCTCCCTCCAACCCCCTTCCTTTCCCTCTTTCCTTTCCTTTCTGGTTCTGACGTCAATTGAACCGACCAGACAAACCGTGGGGTAATGTCTGAATAATGGATCTTTTTAGCAATAGAGTGAAAGCGTCGTGCATGATCTCTGCGGTTTCAAATGTCGGTAACTCCTAATAACTGACGATTGGGAAACTTTGAAGCAGCTTATAATAATGTTATTTTAGTTTGATTGTTTATGTGTCGTTTTGTCCGTTTACGTGAATTTCAGACTCGAGTTAATACGCTGTTATAGAATTTTTTTTCTCTAGTATTGCTAAATCCGTGAGAATTCGATATTTCACTTCTTCTTTTTTTGTATATGTGAAAGAATGGTAAAATCTGACGTAATTCCTCCATTCTCTCCGGGATAATGAAGTGCGCCTATTAGGCCTATAGCCCATAAAGGCTTTCTGTTGGAAATTCTTGGTCGGTCAACGTTTTCCCTTGACACTTGACTTACCACTTTATTGTCAGGTGCGACGTGATATCCAAAAAATAAGGGAAACAAAATGTCTAAACATTTCTAGAAATGACGTGTCGAGCACTCACGTTCGACTGCGAAATATGAGTAGCCTTGATTGGTGTTTAATGTTAATATCAGCGTCGTGTTTTATTGCAAAATAGGAGTTTCCTTTTTTCGTATCTTTTTAACCTTTTCTTTCTGCTATATTTTCGCTTACTCGGGGAGTAAGCATACAGACTACGTTGTTGTTGTTGTTGTTGAGGGGGGTTGATTAGGAAAGGTCTGTGGAAGAACCTAAAAATATTTAATAGAAAGAAAATATAAAAAAAATTATGTGCATGATAAACAGCACAAAAAAATTATTTCTAATAAAATATAGTGTATTTATTTTAATTTTCGTTGGTGAAACAAGACTATTTGACCGTAGATTTTAGCACGTTTTAAATTACATTAAAAGGTATGAATATAACGTTTACAACTTATGCGCGAGGGGAAAATCTTACATGCATCCCGAGTAAGCTGGTGGTTGGATCATGCCTTGTTTTGGCTCTGAGAAGGAGTTGGTCAGATTCCAACACATCCTACTCCTTATGTCTTGTCAATGTATAATTCCTTGTTCCTATGGACTGGACGCCTACTTCAATATACTGTCCTGTTAAGTATATTTAACTCCTGCCTATATCGTCAGTCTTCCTCATTTGGGTCGAGATGTTTATCTGATCTCCCCGTCCCCCTGGTCTAAGTTGACGATCCTTGTTCCTGTTTATAGGTCTGCCCCGTAAAATGATTTATTATACACGATTTCTTGGTTATTGAGACCTCGTCCTTGAAAGATGGATTCATTGAGCACAGCCGTCTATGAATGTGAAAAAAGCGAGTTTTTTCTATCGTGTTCGTGTGTTCGAGTTAGCAAGAGAGATCAAGAACGTACCAACGGAATTTGATGACCAGCTTCTTTTTTTTTTTTTTTTTTTGTAAAGTATAATCGTGCTGCAAATGGTCCGCTACCTCATTTCAATAGCGTAGAATCTCTCTCTCTCTCTCTCTCTCTCTCTCTCTCTCTCTCTCTCTCTCTCTCTCTCATCAGTTTCCCAGAAGGTGAATGATTATGTTAAGTATTACGTTGTTATTCGAAGCTCTTACGTTCTCCACATTACCATCAGACTTTGGCATAATGCCTCAAACGTTTGTAAGTCTGTTGATATGAATTTTCATAAACAATCGTCACTGACGATTAATTTTCATAGTATGACCTACAAGGATTTTGAATTAGTTTAAAAACATTATAACATATTCTATCAAGGGGCAGTTTCTTGGAGATTTTAAACGTTATTACAGTTTACTTACAATTGTTATGCATATATTAATTTGTTAGATAAATTTTTTTTTTATTTTAATAAGTGATTTCTTACTGGATTTCGTACTGCATCCTGTGACTTTTTTTTTCTAAGGAACACCGTATTCTTTGTAAGCTTCTGAATTTGTAGTCAATGGCACCCTTGTGGTGCGATTGTTTCAAATGAATAGGCTTCATTTTGTGAATGAATAATAATAATAATAATAATAATAATAATAATAATAATAATAATAATAATAATAATAATAATAATAATAATAATAATAATAATAATAATAATTGGGAAAAACTCTCCATCGCGAGAGTATATATAATGTTCTAAGGGGTCCACAAAAATGACCCCGTAGAACAAAATAGTAATAATAATAATAATAATAATAATAATGATAATAATAATAATATAATAATGATAATGATAATAATAAGGAATAATAATAATAATAATATAAATAATATAAAATAATACTAATAATAATAATAATAATAATAATAATAATATTCTTCGGAAGCTTGAATCGCAGGTCAGTGTGGGCTTGTTCCATATGTATAGGGTTCTTCATCTTAACAGTAATATTAATTATTATAGCCAGAAGGACTCACACCTAATTCACTGACGTATACTTTATCGAAACTTAAGAAGTTTATAGCCAGCACGGCTCTTGCTTTCTTTCATTGCTCTGTCTTCGTTTAGAATCATCAAGTTTATGGCCAGGATTTTTTTTTTTCCCACTCATCAAATACTTCAAGAGTTTATATCCAGATCGGTTGCTCCAGGGAGTCTCGCCTGCTTCCAGCTACATCATTATTTTGGCGGCCGTATGAAACACATGATTACGGGCTCCCAGAACCTCCTATTACTCCTCCTCCTCCTCCTCCTCCTCCATCCTCCTTCCTCCTCCCTCCTCCTTCTCTCCTCCTCCTCCCCTTTTTTCTCCTCCTCCTCGTCTTCTTCTTCTTCTCCTCCTTTTCCTCCTCTTCCGCATCTTCCGCATCTTCTTCCTCTCCTCCTCCTCCTCCTCCTCCTCCTCACTTACAATGTTTCCTCATGTTTCTTTCATATCCAATCCTTTAAAAGGTGTTGCTGAACCCCGAGTATATATATATATAACTACCCGGGACCCGGGGCTTATTATAAGTCGAACAGACTTGTTCCTCCCTCCCCGCCCCTCTCCCTTCCCCTTAGGTCTCCTTTTAAACGCTGGGCCTGTTTTTGATGCTCCACTTGTAAGAGGAGAGAGAGAGAGAGAGAGAGAGAGAGAGAGAGAGAGAGAGAAAGAGAGAGAGAGAGAACGTGTGGCCGTGTTATATTTAAATGCAGATTTAATGGGACCTATATTTGGTCCCAGCATTAAATCTCGCGAAGAAGATTATCCCTTTTCCTCGTCAACTTTCGCGCAGGCGCAGAGCGCTCGAAGATTGATTCGTCCGGACGTTTCCGGCCATCTGTTGCAAAACTGCCATGCTCGGGCGCGAGACTGTGCAATTGCAAAGTGACGTTACCCCTCTGTATCTTAAGGAGCTTAGAATTCCTCTTTTGTTATTTGTGTCTCGTGGATTTCACGTTTAATGAATATATTATTATATTTCTGGGTATATAAGAAGGTTTATATATTGAATTAGTCTGAAAATATTATAAGGTGTGAATTTAACTCATGGAGCACGTCCTATGCCAAGATAGAAATCCGCTGTTAATTCGTGCTTAGTTGACTGCGTAGTTTAATGTATAAACTACACAGTCAACTAAGCACGTAGATAGAGATCCTTGAACGAAGGCCATCAACGACTTCAGCTAATAGAAAGTTAAAGATGAATATGCAATACTCCATCATTAATTCGTGCTTTGTTGACTATGTAGTTTAGTGCATGAACTACACAATTAATTAAGAACGTAGATGGCGGGTAGATAGTTCTTTAAACGGAGACCATGTAAAGCACAGCTATGCAATACTCCATAATTAAACTGTGCTTAGTTAACTCTGTAGTTTAGTGTATAAACTACACAGCCAACTAACCACGTAGATGGCGGGTAGACAGAGTTCCTTGAACGAAGGCCATCTACACCACAGCTAATGGATGCTAAAGATAAAATATACACTATTTAACAAAAACTCCCGTAAAACACTTCTAATCTTCCTTATTTAACCACGCGATTATTCCGTATAAATCCTTTCGTCTAAATCTTCTCATTTTTGACTCGAGTCTCGGGCTTGGGTGTCCGCACGATCCCGGGCCAAATTGAAGTTCGGCCACTTGTTGAATGTTAATGGGGATCCGGAGCAATAATGGCTTACCTAGTACGGGATCGATCCCTTTGAGTGGATTCTCCTCAAAGGATCACCTTCGTCGTCGTCTTTTTTTTTTTTTTTTTTTTTTTTTTTTTTTTTTGCGGTTTCCAAAAGTGCAGATCCGGGCTGATGTCTGCTTTCCTTCGTGCCTCGGTTTTGTTTATGTGAATGTATAGATGTTTCGCTGTTTTATTTATTTATTTATTTATTTATTTATTTATTTATTTATTTATTTATTTATTTATTTATTTGATTTATATTATTTATGCGTGTTTCCGTTTCCGATCGCGCTTTTCCTGCTGTTATTAATCTTATCGTTTTTGTAAGATTTTTGTTAACAGTATTTAATTCCTCCTCCTCCTCCCCTCCTCCTCCTCCTCCTCCTCCTCCTCCTCCGTCCTCCTCCTCCACCTTTTCGCCTTTTCTGAGTCCAAAATTTTTGTTCCATCATTCAAAATTAGTTGCAAAATATTGGAGGATTTATACCCTGATGTGTAGTTACCATAAATTATTTACTTTGGTGTAATAAGAAGCCATTGGAAGCACTGCTACCGTGACACCTCTCTCTCTCTCTCTCTCTCTCTCTCTCTCACTCTCTCTCTCTCTCTCTCTCTCTCTCTCTCTCAGTATATATCTATATATATATATATCTATATATATATATATATATATATATATATATATATATATATATATATATGTATGTATGTATGTATGTGTAAATACATATAAATAACAATATATTTATTACCAGATTTTAACAAGTTTAATGCTAAGCTCTCTCTCTCTCTCTCTCTCTCTCTCTCTCTCTCTCTCTCTCTCTCTCTCTCTCTGTCAGTCATGCATCGCGATACCTCGCATCTGAAAAACAAAATATATTTTGGAAATATATATATATTGCAACTACCTGCCTTTGTTAATGCAGGTTCACGATTTTTTATTTTCGCTGGCGAACCAAGGGTGAATTACCTCAGAATATTTTGCCGTGTGCCAAATTGAGTGGAAAGGTCAGGAGGTCAACGGGCATCCTTCACCGCGTCTGATGTCTTATTTGCCCATTTGCATATTCTCTTGGGCTTGCATGCTTTACAAGATTGTAGCGTGTGCATGTGTGTGTGTGTGTGTGTGTGTGTGTGTGTGTGTGGGACTGTATATGTGTAGGTGTGTTTGAGAGAGAGAGAGAGAGAGAGAGCACCTTAGCTGGTCATTAATGTTAACATAGTTAACGCTTTCCAAATCGTGACTTTTAAACTGGAATATAAAATCACGATTCTGAAATAGTTTCTGGTATCAATATGCGATTTAAAAACGGCTAAATTGATTTATAACCACTTTTTTCTGAAACACATCCTTACCTCGAGTTCTGATAAAGCTTTAGATATAAGATCCAAAGTGTCATCATTCGAACCCACCGATTTATTACAATTTCATTTTTCTCTCCTCTATCCTTCCTAGGCTTGGTAAGGCATTAAAGTTGCCCGTCCCGTCGGCCTACAGGATTCTGATATCGGTTGGGAGTCATACCCTCAATTATGAAAGTTGGTGCGAATGCTAATCGTGGCTCCCCAATAGAATTTTTATTGCAGCTCTCTCTGGGTTACTTTGCAATTTGCAACTGGTTGCCTTGTAATTTCCACTCGAGTGCCTTGTAATTTCCAACTGCTTTTGTGGTTTCCACGCAATTGCTTAGTAATTTCCTGGCAGTCTGATGATTTCAGCAACGCCGGGTTGTGCTTCAGTAGAGGACCGCTAGATCGATTTTGTTTTGTTTTCTCTAAATCTTTTATTATTATTATTATTATTATTATTATTATTATTATTATTATTATTATTATTATTATTATTATTATTATTATTCAGCATATGAAACATATTCATACGGAACAAATCCTCCACGAGGAGCCATTGTCTTGAAATTCAAGCTTCCAAAGAATCTGGTGTTCATTAGAAGGAAGTCACAGAAGGCAATGGAAAGATCACTTATTAAACAAGGGAAAGTGATTGACCAAATTAAGATAAATAGAGAAGAATAGCAGTAAATTATTGCAAATTCAACCCATATGGACAGAGTCGGCTGACTGACTATAAGCACAAGATGGTTCCAAAGGGAAATCAGCCTTCAGAGAAAGACAAGTTATAGGAAAAAGTGATAGATAAATCAATGGAAAATGAAAGTAAAACTGATACTTCAGATAATCAGGAGACGTCAGCCTAAAGTAAGGATGACTTTGTTCCTCTCTTCAATGTTTGGAAATCAGAAGATTCCACAACTTCACCAAGCAATTTTATTAACTTATTCCCCATTTTAGTTGTAGCCAAGATAAAACTCCCATCAAACTAACACGCGTGAAAGTTCAAAACATTTTAGGATTTGTGAAACACAGCGTTGTGTATACCGTGTGATATCATAATTCCTCTTTGTGTGGAGAAGTGATTGTTTTTAGCTTTGTGTTAGAGACAACGTTAATAACAAATCTTGTAACGATGGGTCTTAGGTTTTAAAGAATTTTTGGCAATCCTACTTTTTAAGGGTCCAAATTCAATGCATTACGTAGTCAAACAACGGAAGACAGTGACAAAAATGAGCAGTTTAACTGCTTACAGAATCAGCGATTGTAAAAAAAGAAAAAAAAAGTAGGGGTGAATAAAGGGAGAACGTAAATAAACAAAAGCATGGTTAGGGGATACCGACCCATAGAATTTTGAGAAAATCGTAAATCTTTGCTTCTGTGCGAAAATAGATTGTTAGTCTTTAAAGATTTATCAAAAAGTGGCTGCTGAAGTGCGAGGAGCCCGTGCCAGGATCCTACCTGGTTCCAAAGGCCTGTCCACAATTAGAAACATTGTTTGTAAACACCGTTTTCTAGTGTGGACAAGCCTTTGCGCTCACTCCACAAACAGTTGCGGGTATACTACACTATTCACGTGAGATGCAAAGCTTTATTTTTTTTTATCTCTGTTTCTGTAAGCAGATAAACTGCCTATTTTTTTTTTTTTTTTTTTTTTTTTTTATCAAATATGCTTCTGTTTGCAGACCTGAAAATAGGAAGGAAAACTTAAAACAAACAGACACGAGGGAGCAGCGAACTTGAAACCCCTAAACTGCAGGATTACCAAACTCTTTTATTTCGTATTATTTTGGAGCCAACTACAGATGGTTGTCAATTTAGGCTACCTAACAATAATACTGCTTCAACAGACTTATGAATTTGCAACTGGTTATGCATTTATATCTAAATTAAAACAAAGATGATTTTGTTCTATAGAAAATAAAGGTTTTGTAGAGGTATTGTCTTTGTCAGTAAGAACTGAGAAGTAAGAGGACTTCTATCAGTCATTAAATAAGAGAATTATTCGCTTGACTGCAGCGTTACTTGTTTGCTTATGTGAAGCAGATATTTGTAGTGGTTCTTGAATAGTTTTTGTTCTGTGGGTGGTTTGATATATATATATATATATCTATATATATATATATATATATATAATATATATATATTATAGTATATATATATATATATATATATATATATATATATATATATATGTGTGTGTGTGTGTGTGTGTGGTTTGTTTGTATATATATGTATATATTTAGGGTAATTATCTACTTTTATATTCATACATAATGTATATTAACATTTTTCTTTTTTCTTTTCAGGTAAGTACGCGTCACTCATCACTGTTCATTCATATCAGTGATCGCTAAAAGAAAGAGACTATCGTAAACCCAGAATCATCGACCTTTTAAGTCTTCGTGTTCAAAGGTATTTGTTAGTGATAAAATGAAAAATTAATTCCTTTGATTGGCAAAAACTAGACTGCATATGGAAGCAGTTGCATAATATGCTTAAAGCCTCCTTATTTATGAAGTATAATAGTTTTGCTAATTTAGTATTTATTTTGTAAATAGGATTTCAAAAGTAAATCTTTGCAAACCTGTGTTTCAATGTTCGAATCGAAATTATGATCCTATAGATCCTATAGACACTCTTTTCTGATTTGAAAAGTTTGAAATCGGATTAACTGACAATGCTAGCTGCTGAATGATAGATTAACACTAAATTTGTGATTAAGATAAAACTTTAATTACTGTTAATTTAGCTTCCAATTTTGTCCAATTGGGAAATAGAGAAATGAACATAAACGTGTATTTTGTGAATCCTTATTTATTTTTTGGTTGTAAGTTGCCTTTGGTTAACATATTATACTATAATGTAGTGGCAGTATTTCTAATAAAATATTAATAATCTGCAACTAGCCTAATTGCTTGTTGTACTTGGAATTGTTATAGGGAAGAACACAAGGGCAGTTAAGAACTTTATTGGAAGAGATATGATTTGATCACCGTAGACTAAAAATTATTTGCTTCAAGAATGTAATGAAAGTTTTATATTTCAAAATCGAAATGGTTCGAGGTTTTAAGTTTAATTTGATGTAATAAAGTTTAGAATATATATATATATATATATATATATATATACTATATATATATATATTATATATATATATATAGTATATATATATATATTATATATTTATATATATATATATATATATATATATATATATAGTTATAATCATTGTATTAATATACACTGTACAATACTATGTGTGTATATATTACTAATATATATATATATAGGATATATATATATATATATACTAAATACGTAGGTAGATAGATGAAATTCTCCAGCAAACAAAGCCTGTGAACTTTTTCCTTCATAATAACGTTCAAATTATTCTGAGAAATCCTCTCTCTCTCTCTCTCTCTCTCTCTCTCTCTCTCTCTCTCTCTCTCTCTCTCTCTCTCTCTCTCTCTTATTCACTAGGCTAATTAAATTCTCTTATTCGCTAGGCTAATTGAATTAGGTTATTGTGGCAACTGTTATCTCTCTCTCTCTCTCTCTCTCTCTCTCTCTCTCTCTCTCTCTCTCTCTCTCTCTCTTTATGCGTGTGTACCCTGGCGGTTTCCTTCAAAGAAACATAAGCTATTATTCATAGAAGTTTTTTTTCCTGTATAATTTCTTGCACGATGAAGCGTAGAGGGTGAGATCAGAGGTTATTTGCATTGCTTTAGGTTTAGTCTCAAGGTGTGTTACAGGGGTGTATATACCCTGCAGTGTGTAGTCATTACTTAAGGTTCTCTGAAGCGTGCATTCGCCCTTAGCTGCAACCCCTTTCGTTCCTTTTGCTGTACCTCCTTTCGTATTCTCTCTCTTCCATCTTACTTTCCACCCTCTCCTAACAGTTGACCCATAGTACAATTGTGAGGTTATCCTGCAGTTACACCTTTCAAACTTTTATAATGACAATTTCCATTTCAGCGCTGACTGACTTCGTAGGTCCCAGTGCTTGGCCGTTGGCCTAAGTTCGATATTTAATCAATTTAGGAGTGGATATATCTCGATATTGTATGCAGAGTTTCATTGTATTTCCGATAAAATGGAATTTGAGGGAAAAAAGAATGCATTCTGAAATTATGAACGTCTTTGTTGTTTATGTTTCTTTTAGATTTTAAATTGCTGTATTTATGCAGTCTGAGGTCGAATTTCGTGTTGCAAATGTCCAAGGTGCAAGGTTTGTAAAACATCACTATTAATACAAACTGGAATTTGAGGGAAAAAATACATTTTGAAATTGGGGACTGTTTTTTCACGAAAGACCACTTTTCATGTTTCTTTTAGATTTTAAATGATCTTTATGCAGTTTGAGGTCAAATCTCGTGTTGCGAAATGTTTTAAGTTGCACCATTTGCAGAACATCATTATTTCCAAGTTATGTGAGAGCCAAGAGGCGATTCTAGAGTTGCAAATGTTAAGTTTGTAAGTTGCTGTGGAAATAGACGAAATCTTCTTTTTGGTGGTAAGAGTGGTTATTAAAGTATAAAACTGTGTTAACTCCTAGTTTTTGCGCTTTCATTTTCCATGTTCAGAATATGCCAAAGTGCATTTTGAGTATTTTACCAAAAGTATCTTGCGTTTGTATATATATATATAATATATATATATATATATATATATATATATATATATATATATATATATATATATATATATATATATATATATATATATATATATATATATATATATATATATATATATCATATATATATATATATATATACAGTGTATCTCATATGCATGTATGATGTCTTTTGTAATGCTCGATGCGTAAAATAGATGATATCAGTTCACGGGTATTTGAATGGTTGGTTGATTATTAAGAGTTGTATAAACCCAGAAGCTTCTTCTATCTAACCTGATTCGACTCCGAATCACTTACCTATTCTTTTATTTCGATTTCTCGCCCTGCCAGTCGAACCGTGTCGAACTTCAGGGTACAGCGCCGCCCGAAAGTAGACCTTCTTCGTAAGTGTCCAATTTAGATACAGCAGGACTGGGCCCTGCATACTTCTAGACCGGGAGATATAGCAGATAAACTTTGTGGGTATTGTAAATGCATATTCGGTCGGCGGCTTCGCGGGATTGGGGAGACGAGGTTAGGGGGTGGTGGGGGGGTTGGCGGCTGGAAAGTGGCGGGGTGAGGGGGTTGAGTAGATTGTTTTTCAATTACGATTTGTGGGAACTTATACCCTCGAAGCTACACGAGGCTGCCAAGGGCTCATAAACGTTCAATTCGTCTCGCGGTTTTAATGCCTTTATATATTCCGCGGAGTCGATGCAATTGCCCGATTGGCGGGGTTGGTTTATGGGCGTTTCGTTAACCGGACCTGCTGCATTATCCGGACCTAGGTAGCGGGAATCTCGTGCGCCTCTCGGTTAACCGGACGCTTGCGATCAATCCCCGATAGTTTACTTAACGCCGCGATCATTTCTGGTCGAATAGTTGAAGGTGTTTTTAGAGAGAGGGGACTTCCTGTGTTGGAGGGTTGGGCGGATGTCAGAGTGTTGGAGGTAGAGAGAAGGTGGGGGGAGTAGGGAGGGAGGCGTAGCGGCGTAATAGGTGTCAGGCGTTTCTCGACTTTCCTTTAGCATTTAACTGGATGGCTCATTTCATTCCCCCCCCCCCCACCCCCCCCCCCCCCCCCTTTTTTTTTTTTTTTTTACATTATAGATGAATTATCCATGAACACTTACCATTCTCGCTACACAATCTCGTATAGTTTTTATTTTATTTTTTATTCTATTTATGTTTTTTTTTTTTTTTTTTTTTTTTTTTTGCTCCGTGAATCGATGCGAAAGATTATGGCTACTTTAAACAAATTGCTAAGTTTGCGCCTCGTAATCCCGGAAAAGAAGCCCGGAGGAAGATTTGTTTGAAAGATTTTTCGAGGAGATTTTTATCTAGAACTTCTTAATATGTAATTAATTCTTGTACAAATCCCATACTTTTCCATTCTAAAACCTCTCACGCTATTAAATATCTAAATTAATTCTTGTACCGTACTTTTTTATTCTATAAGCTCTTGTTCAGTTTAAGCATATAGTTAATTCTTGTAACGTACTTTTTCATTCTATAAACGTTCGCTCTGTGAAATTTATAATTAATTCTTGTACCATACTTTTTCATTTTATAAACTTTCGTTCTGTTAAATATATAATCAATTCTTATACCGTACTTTTCCATTCTAAAAGTTTTCACTGTGTTAAATATGTCATTCTTGCACCTTACTTTTTCATGCTATAAGCTTTCATCCTGTTAAGTATGTAATTCATTCCACTCGTCTAAATATATGATTAAGTAAGTCTTTTCCCCGAACTTTCAACTTCTACTTGATTCGCAATTGTATCTCCTCCCTTTGACATTAATGCTCACGTGAGCTACGGAGAGACGTTGAGAATTTTGTCCAGCATTTTCTTTGCCTTTTCCAGTTGGATTCCAGTTGGAGCAATCATAATCGGTTCATTAGGAGCGGTCGTGCTTGCATTTATCATCTGCATCATCTCGGCGGGAAAGAATCTTGTACCACCTCAGCAGAAAAGTGTTAGATCGTTCTTCGTATTGGAAAGGTCGAGATATTTACAGAGATTCGTCTTGTCGTAGTTACAGAGATTAGCGTTTTGTCATGGTTACGAAAATCATCGTTTTGTTTTAGTAACCGAGATTCGTTTTGTCTTAGTTAAGAGGTTAGCGTTTTGTCTTAGTTAAGAGATATGTGTTGTATTAGTTACAGATATTAGCGTTTTGCCTTAGTTACAAAGATTGGCGTTTTACCTTGTTTACAGAGATACAGAGATTAGCGTTTTGTCATAGTTACGGAAATCAGCGTTTTGCCTTAGTTACAGAGATTCGTGTTGTCTTAGTTACAGAGATTTGTGAAGTCTTATTCTTACAGAGGATTTGTCGTTTGTCTTAGGTAACGAGGTTTTAAGCGTTTTGGCTCTTTAATTACAAGAGATTTTGTGAAGTCTTAGTTACAGAGATTAGCGTTTTGTCTTAGTTACAGAGATTCAGGTTGTCCTAGTTACAGAGATTTGTATTGTCTTAGTTGCAGAGATTAGCGTTTTGTCTTAGTTACAGAGATTTGTGTTGTCTAAGTTACAGAGATTTGTGTCGTCTTAGTTACAGAGATTCAGGTTATCCTAGTTACAGAGATTTGTATTGTCTTAGTTGCAGAGATTGGCGTTTTGTCTTAGTTACAGAGATTTGTGTTGTCTTAGTTACAGAGATTTATGTTGTCTTAGTTACAGAGATTCATGTTGTCTTAGTTACAGAGGTTAGCGTTTTGTCTTAGTTACAGAGATTCGTGTTGTCTTATTTACAGAGATTCCTGTTTTCTTATTTACAGAGATTCGTGTTTTTGTCTCAGTTACAGGAATTCGTGTTGCCTTAGTTACAGAGATATGCGTTGCCATAGTTACAAATATTCGCACTGTCCTGGTTACAGATTCTTGTTGTCTTGGTTACAGGGATTCGGTCACAGATTTTTTTTGTATTGGGTACAGGTATTCGCGTTGTCTTAGTTACAGAAATTCGTGTTGTCTTGACAACAAAGACCGTCCGAACATCATGGAATAATCGGCGGAGTTTTTCGTAACATATGTAGGCCATTCATTCTTGTTAGGTAGCCTTATCGTGCCATCTGCATCTCCGCTTTATTTATCGCTTGATATTATTTAAGTACTTGGCCGCCGTTATCTCCACAACGGGCATCGTGCACCCTGGTGGTTTGTTTGAGAAAAGTCTTTCGTTTATACGATTATCGTTTTTATGCCTGCGATTGTTAGGACGTTAATGAGCATCGATCGGTATTCGGAATTATGCGTTTGTGAAACGTTTTTAATATCCTGTTCCTTTTGTGAGGAGAAAGTTTTGGAATGATGTTGGAGAGAGAGAGAGAGAGAGAGAGAGAGAGAGAGAGAGAGAGAGAGAGAGAGAGAGAGAGAGAGAACTTTGAAATATGGTACGAGGAGAAATCATTTTTGACCAGAGAAAAAGTATATAGTTATTCATTTTTTTAAGGCTCTAAAGTTAGCTAACACTTTTGTGATGAGAATATTTTGGAATGAGAGAGAGAGAGAGAGAGAGAGAGAAACTTTGAAAGAAGGTACAAGGGGATAAATCTTTAGAACAGAGAAAAAGTTTATGGTTGTTCGTTTTATCTGTTTTATTTTTTATTTTTTATTTTCAATATTAAGGTTCTAGTGTTAGCACTTCCCAGAACACCTTCAATATTAATGTAAACTCAGTCGTGGCAAGTGTGAATATTCGAAATATATTACAAGGTTGATAAAAACTGTTGGTGGATTGCATGGGCTCATATTTCTCTTGTGGTAGGATGATTTTTGGTGAATTCAATTCCTAATCTGTTGGAATTCGGTGAGCCTGAAGTCTGAATGCC